>NC_056745.1:602468434-602520934 GCF_019279795.1 Protopterus annectens
GGAACTTTTGGGTCTTTCCAATTGCTGCAGATGTCGGGTGAGATACATCCCGAATGGGGCATTGTACTCGATCATTGGTCTGATAAGTGAAGAGTACAGGGAACAATGACCTCACTAGATCTCGATGTGAATCCCTTCATGATCAGGTGGGCAATGTAGAAGGTCTTTCTAACCACTTTAGCAATGTGAGTGTCAAAAGAAAGGCCACTGTCAACCTGGGTCCCCAGGTCCCTGATAACCTCTTCTGTGCTTAGTGGATTGCCACCTATATGGTAGCTTGGGGTTACCTTGTTTTTCCGAAGGGTATGACTATACATTTTTTGGCGTTTAACTTCAGGCCATGGCTCTGGCACCAGCTATCTGTTTCTGTGAGTCCCTTCTGAAGGATATCCGTGTCCGATGCACTTTCCACTATGGCGCCCAGTTTGCAGTCGTCTGCAAACTTTGTCAGCCAAAGTCCTCCCATGCTGGCCTGTACTTCTGAGAAGTAGATGCCAAACAATAGGTGGCCAAGGACCGAGCCCTGTGGGACACCACTTGTGACTGGCTTGGAGTCTGACACAGCGCCAGCAACTCTAACCCTGTGGGTTCTGTCCTTAAGCCAGTTTGCAACCCATCTTGTGACATATGGGTTTACATTTAAGCTGGTAAGTTTTTCTACAATACCCGAGTGGGGTATTGTGTCGAAAGCCTTTGCAAGGTCAAGGTAGGCTGTATGGACTGCCTTTCCCTCATCAATGGCCTTGGTGACTGTTTCAAGAAGTCGACCAAGTTCAAAAGGCATGATCTTCCCTTGACAAAGCCAGACTGGGTCGGGTCCAATGTCTGCAAGTCCCTATATCTTTGTTTATGAGCTCCATTATGATCCTCTCCATAGCTTTGCAGACTAGACTTGTTAAGCTTATGGGGTAATTACCAGGGTCCGTGAGGCGCCGCCTTTGTGGAGTGGGACCACAGTTGCCGTCGCCACTCCTTGGGCACGTATCCTGTGGTAAGGCTGAGATTAAACAGTTGCCTTATGTGGGTTAATTCCTCATTTAGCTCATGTAGCACACAGCCGGGACACCATCCGGTCCCATTGATGCTGTGTTTTAGCTTTAGAGAGCAGCTTTCACCTGCATTTGAGATGTCCGGGAGGCTACACTCGGCTGGGATAGTTATCTCTCCTTTAGGGGAGAGGGGGTGAAGTTTGCACTGAACCTGTCTGCCAGTATGTTGGCAATGTCTGTGGGTTCAGTGATTTTTGTATCATTTTGGACTAATTCTGAGCATATCTGGGAGTTTCCACCCAGGTTCCTAACATAGCTGAAAAAGGCCTTATGATTGTCCTTTGAATCCATGGCAATTTTTCTCTCAAAATTGGCCTTAGTTGATTTTATGAGTGCTCGTAATTTTTTACTAATAATGATCAGGGGTGACTTCCCTTTTATGGATTTTGTTCTATCATGTAATAGCTTTCTCCTCTTATTGTAAAGTTTGTTAATGGCTGGGGTCCACCAGACTGGACGTTTGCCCTTTGTGGAAAGAGTCTTGGTTTTATTTGGGATTGCCTGAACCATGCAGTTCTGGAGGTGTTCATAGAAGGCATTTGTAAGGGCTTCTGCAGCTTGGGTTGTGGTTTCCTCTGGCTCAGGGGCCTTGAAGGATACCACACCAGTCTTGAGTAGTGTGAAGTTTGCTTTAGAGAAGTTCTTCACTATGGTCTTTTTTGTTTGGGGTGGGGGCGGGATGTGGATTTAGATATGTGTGTGTGTGTGTGTGTGTGTGTGTGTGTGTGTGTGTGTGTGTGTGTGTGTGTGTGTGTGTGTGTGCGTGCATAGATATACACAGATATACAGCTATGATAGGAAACAGGGCACAAGAATGACATATGTTCACAGTCTATGCCAATGGAAGTGAGTGGCCCAAGCAAGAAACATGAAATATGTAGCATGACCCCCCCCCCCACAGACATGGGAAACATACACACAAACAATGTAAAGAGTCCACTGCTCCCCAGACCACAGGCAGGATACAACCGGAGGGGTACACAGTGTACCCGTGAATTCGAATCTTGGAACACAGACAGGACCGTCCCTTGCAGGACACCCCAAAAATTGGCAAGACCAAAAGAAGGTGATAAACCGAACAATCTGGCTGGGGTGTATATATACCCGGCATACAAGGGTGAGAAAGCCTAATGACCAATGGGTCGAGACAATTGTATGAAATGGGTCCCGTGAAGTGGAGAGTGGGCAGCGTGTAGTGGTGTGTTCAGAACCGACCAGGACCCAGAGTAAGGATGTGTGCTGTAGAGGAGGTGCAGGTGGGGAAACTATGGGTAGCTACTTATAGGTCTAGGTGTGCAGGTGTTGGCTGATGTGGGCCTATATGGACAGCCCCTGGGGTGTAAGCAAATGTGTTCATTGGGCAGAGGCATCGCCCAATGAGCAGCCACACCCACTATGAGTCCTACTACAGCAAAGTGTAATCTATATGGCATGGAATGGAATAAATGTAGATGTATATATGTAGGGGTATGTGTGTGTATATCAACCCATAGCGACATAGAGATAAGCCTCTCCCTCTTCGTAGTACAAATGTATACATACAGAGACAGAAAACATATACATACCCACATATAGATATATACATATGCAGACACCCATAGACCCATATGCTGTTAGATATATATATATATATATATATATATATATATATATATATATATATATATATATATATATATATATATGTATATATATATATATATATATATATATATATATATATATATATATATATAGACAGCAATATATAAATATATACATATATGCATACATATACAGATATATCTGTATATAGTAATATATATATATATATATATATATATATATATATATATATATACACATGTATGTAGGTAGGATATGATACAGCAGTTATGTGTTACATATGTTCACAGACCATGCATATGGGGGTGAGGGGTCCAATAAACAAACGTGTAACACATAGCATCGGCCCCCCACCCCCCAGCTAAGCCAGTGAGACATACAGGCACACAATAAAAGTAAACACACCACTGCTTCCCAGACCATCGGCAGGATTCTACCAGTGGGAGAGACCTGCCAGGTCTAATCTTGAAACATAGACATTGATGTCCCTTGTGGGACACCCAAAAATTAATGATCATCGGAGTCAGTCCCAGTAATGTTTCATCAAACCAGGCTGTAGACGTACACAGACCAGTAGGTTGTGCAAGTCTGATAAAGCACGGGTTGACACAACGTATGACATGTGTCCCGACATGCGAAGAGTGGGCAGTGTGTAGTGGTGTGTTTATACCCCACCTGCACCCTCAGTAAGGATGAGTGCTGTAGAAGAGGGGCAGGTGGGGGAACTATGGGTATGCAATTATGGGCCTAGGTGTGCAGGTGTTGTCTGGTGCAGTCATATTAGGACCGCCCCGGGGATGTAAGTAATATCCCAAAATGGGCATAGCTGATGCCCATACCTCTCAAACCCTAAGAGCAAATCCACTGAGCAGGGCATAAACCATTGCTAGAACAAATAGGGACCATACCTCTGAACTGACCCCGATTTCCAGGGACGTCCCTGATTCCGACTGAATTTCTAACTCTGTCCAACTTAATCCCTCCTAAAACTAGTGAATTTTGGAGAAAAGGTGGTGAATTACAAGTAATGAATAATGACCACAATTAAGGGTTATAAACATCATTTACTTCAGAAAATGTGTATGAATTCATATGCTCTGAGCTTGTCATGGTGTCAGGTTAATAACGCTAATAATTTAAATGTTTCCCTGATGTTGTTATGACATTTTCCTGATTCAGATGATATTTTTCCCCAATCGCATGAGTGGTCTGATAGGGACAGAAAGCACATATTCCCCTGACAACCTTAGAAAGATGATAGAATATTAGGTATGCAGCAGCATGACTCGGCTGAAGGATGTGGGTTCCAAAACCCAATTACTTATTTGTATTGAAGAGTGTCACTTCCCGTGTATTAGCCAGACAGGTGCAGATTGTAAGAGGAACACACCAATAATATGAATCAAACTCTGGAAAGGCCACGGATTCTGTACAGTCAAACAGCATGCTTTCGCCAAATGGGCAGCCATTCCCGATACTGTAGGCATGTAATCCATTGTAATCGGCATCACAAGGTAATATCACAGTCCTCACTCCCACCCAAGGATGTGATGTCAGATACAAACACCAAATGTAGTGCATTTGCAAGTGCGGAAGCAAGCGGGTGTAAGCCTGTTTGTCCGCCAGTATGCGAGTATTACACTGGTGAAGCAATGTAGAGCCTAACTGAGTGTAAAAAACTGTAACCGGAAGTTAGCATTGCTTAGCTCCATGCAAACCCATGCACACCCACTCACAACTGCTTTAATGTGTCCTAATCACTCCGTATCCAACAGCCTTGTTCTGCCCAGCAACAAAATAAACATCCGCTGCAAGGCTTGAAACCAGGACCCTGCACACACAGCTATTGTGATTTACCACTAAGCCATGGCAGATATACAGACATTGGATCTTATCACAAACATATCATCCAGCGCAGTCATTCAACAGTATAGGAAATGTATTCCATCATGTAGATGTATGTGTGTATGTTTATGTCCAGATATAGATACATAAATTTATATATAGATATATCAAGAACACCCCATGTGACAACAAAGCATTACAAAGGAATGAAAAGGGAAACACCAGCAACACCTGTATCATATAGTGGTGTTGTCCTATGCAATATCAAGACTCCTTCAGACAGACATGTGTCATTAATACACACAAACATTTGTACATTAGCCAAATATATCACTCTGTGCATTTTATTTACATTAACACAACAGTTCCTGTCCAATCATTATGTGAGAACAGTACTCTTGCAAGGTGTTGTGTGTGACATTATCATCATGAAAAAGGTAAATGGGGTAACCATAGAGGGACCGGTAGTGTTATGTGTACAATGGGGTCGTCTGCATCACATGTACCTGGAACCTTTAGGAGTCATGTCCACACCAGGATCGTGTGCCTTAGAGACAGGGGTGTGGACAACTGGAGTATGTTGTGATAAATATTAAAAGGGTTACATATGTCCAGTGGACATGTGTGAAATGGACAGCTATATATGGGGTAAATGTTGTTCTAGGAACTGATTGGTCTTTTGTTTCCATAGGGTGAGAGAGGGATGTGGGGGAAGGAGATTAGGTATGCTCGTGGAGGATAGGTTAGGTAGGATGACAGACAAGACAGCATACAGGGTCGGTATATGACACATGTGGGGGGATACACTTTGGACGGGGAGGGGTGTTCAGCAGTCACAAGTCCATGAGCCATCTAATGGAAACAGTGGGACAGAGGTCCCCAGCCATGGGTAGCCACCACTGCACCAAAACAGCCGCAAAGGTGACAGTGTTGGGGGCTGTCTAGGAGGGGCAGGCTCACCCTCTAAATGTGACATTCTGCCCTCGAGCTGGTGTATCTGGCCTCGGAACCCCTTATTGAGCCCCCTACATACCATGCCCGGGACTGTACGACAGCAGACATGTTCCTGTCTGGACCTGATCCCAGGGGGGACAAGCCATCCTCAGTGGTGGTTCCACCAGAAGGTGGTGCGCAGCCAACAGAGGTGGAGGTACAAGGCTGGGCCCCAGATGTGCTGGTGCCTGGTGCCATGGCCAGCTGAAGTGGAACAGGAAGTTCTGCCGCGAACTCCAAACCCATACAGCCTATGGTGTTGCGGTTTTAACAGAGATATGGCTTAGTAATAGTCAACAGCATTCAGGATTACTTATAACAGCATGCATAGATATGACCATCAACTCAACACTACAGATGGTATACATTTGCAGAGGGAGCACAACACATGCATATATACTGCATGACATCTGTAAAAACTGTAGAAGACTTGTGACTGCAGCTATGAACAGTGGCTCATTTTTGGCATGTCACTGAGAACCCCAGACAGTGTCTGTCATACCACTGTTTCATGTGACATATGTCCAATCAGGGATGTGATGGCAGTAATCATCACTATCACCATGTATTGACTGCAATCTTCACACTATGCCCCTGCAGTTCACAGATGTGTGTTCAGTGAGTAATACAGGAAACAAATAGTTTTGTTTATATGCTTGTTGTTTGTTTCCTTGTTATTTCCCTGGAACGCTAATTCCACCTAATACGCGGCTTATCAGCACTTATGTGGATCACTAGTGATATCTGCAATGCTTACTGTACTTATTTCCTTGTTTCACTTGAAAGAAAGTTGCTGTTTGTCATTTTTGCATTTAAGTTACCTGTAACACATTGCACTTAAGTTACCTGGCACTTGCTCACTAAAGCAATTATGTAAGTCAGCACTAAAAATTAAAAGCACTACACCCTCAATCTCCACTGGCCCTTGTTTTCAATTATTAAGGAATTCCCAATATTATTCTAGCATGTCCAAAGGTCAGTTGTCAATCTCCTCTCCGGTCCAGCTGGTGAATCTGGGAATCTTGAGGCAATGTTACAACTGCCTCATGTACACAGACAACCCTGTCCTCCTCCCAACAAATTCCAACACATGTGAGAGATGCAACCATATAGCCAAACTGGAGGCTAAGCTCTCTCAACTCAGTACTGGCATAACCAGTCAGGAGGAGAAGGAAACCACACTCACTACAATTCCAGTCTCACATAGACCTACCACGACAGCAAACCAAACACATAATCACACAAAAACATACTTGGAGGCTCTAAATAAAGATCTGCCTAAGCAGCAGAGACCTCCAAAGCAGACACCCAAGCAACCGCTACCCCAAAACAAAACACGTGCAACACATATCTCACAAAGCCAGTGTGCCGAACAGTCACAGCCCTTAAGACTAAACAACACACCTGATACACTTGTAATAGGTGACTCTATCGTCAGGCACACTGACGTCCCGCTCACCAGGCTGAACAAGGAGAGGTCACGGTGAGCAGCCTGTCGGGTGCTAGGATCCGCCACATAACACAAGCACTCAGGTCACTCCAAGGCAAGTACAAATATGACTCAGTCATTGTCTATGCTGGTGTGAATGACCTGAGACGTACCTCCCTGGACTACATGAAAAGAGACATAAAGGAGCTCTCTGAGCATGTAGCCCAGGCCGGTATGACCCTGACCTTGAGTAGCATCTTACCCTCACCAAGAATTATGCCACAGTATGAAGACAAGATGATCAATTTCAACCATTGGCTTAAGTACTGGTGTCATTCAAAGGGGAGCCAATGCCTGTCACTTGGGATGATATGCTCGACAAGCCACGATGCTTCGCTAGGGACGGCTTGCACCTGTCATCCCTGGGCTTTCGGATATTGGCAAAGGCTCTTGCTACCCCTATAGTGCCTTTTTTAGGCAAGGCTCAAAAGACAAACCCACCTCCATAGGTATCAGAAGGGATAAGAAACTAAGAGTAATGCTACTCAACGCCAGAAGTCTAAACCTCAAGATGCACGCACTCGAAACTCTCCTTAGCATGGAGAACATCGATATCTGTGCAGTAATAGAAACCTGGTTCAGGGCTCCCAAGAGCACCCAAGCACTACCAGGTTATACCTCATACCATGCTTTTCGGCCCCAAAACTTGGACCGAACCACAAAAGGAGGGAGAGTATCGATATTCATCAAAGATACCCACACCTCCAGGTTGGTGGCAAAGCACGAAGCATCAGAGACTATCCATGTGCAACTAACAGTGGGTAAAACTGCCTTCCAGTTTATAGTCTGCTACAGACCACCCTCCCAAACCCAGGAACCATACTCAGCCTTCCTGAGAACACTGGAAAATATGAAGGTCTCTCCAAACACCATTATATTAGGTGACTTCAACTACCCAAACATAGACTGGGAGCATTACTCTAGCTCCAACACCCTATCCCAAAGGTTCCTAGAATTTATAAACTCAAATGCTATGGAACAACTTGTTACCACTCCCACAAGAGGGAAAAACATACTGGACCTGATCATCACCAACATGGGGACTCTATGCTCCAGACCAGAAGTGTATCCCTGACTGGTAAGATCAGACCATAAACTAATCTCACTGGATATTCACATCCCGACCCCACCCCCTGCCCAGAAAACCACAGTGAAAAACTTCTCTAAAGCAAATTTCACACTCCTCAAAACCGAGGTGGAATCCTTCAAAGCACCCGGGCCTGTGGAAAATACGGCCCAGACCGCAGAATCCTTTATAAACACATTCTATGAACACCTTCAGGAATGCATGGATCATGTGATCCCGAATAAAACCAAGACCCAATCCTCCAAAGGCAGACGTCCTGTCTGGTGGACCCCAGCCATAAACAAACTATACAATAGAAGGAGGAAGCTACTAAATGATAGAGCAAAATCCCAAAAAGGGAAGGCATCACTGATCAGTATTAGCAAAAAACTATGGGCACTCATAAAATTGTCTAAGGCCAGCTTTGAGAGAAAAATTGCACAGGATACTAAGGATAATCACAAGGCTTTCTTTAGTTATGTTAGGAACCTGAGTGGTAATTCCCAGATATGCTCAGAATTAGTCCAAAATGACAAAAAATACACTGAACCCACAGACATTGCCAACATCCTAGCTGACAGGTTCAGCGCAAACTTCTCCCCCCCTCCCCACCAAAAGGGCAAATATCTATCCCAGCAGAGTGCTGCCCCCCTGACATCTCAGATGCTCAGGTAAGAGCCGCCCTCTCCAAAGCAAAAAACACAGCATCAATGGGACCAGACGGTGTCCCGGGCTGCGTCCTACATGAACTCCAAGAAGAGCTAAACCCAAACATAAAACTACTGTTCAATCTCAGCCTTACTACAGGATATGTGCCCAAACAGTGGCGTACAGCAACAGTGGTCCCTCTCCATAAAGGTGGTGCCTCAACGGATCCTGGAAACTATCGCCCATAAGCCTGACTAGCTTAGTCTGCAAAGCTATGGAAAAGATCATTATGGACCTCATAAATAAAGATATTGGGGACCTACAGACACTGGATCCTACCCAGTTCGGCTTTGTTAAGGGCAGATCCTGCCTTTTAAACCTGGTTGATTTCTTTGAAACAGTCACCAAGGTGATTGACGAGGGGAAGGTGGTCCACACAGCCTACCTGGACCTCGCTAAAGCCTTCGATACAATACCCCACTCGGGCATTATAGATAAGCACACCAGCTTAAATATAAACCCCTATGTCACTAGATGGATTGCAAACTGGCTCAAGGACAGAACCCACATGGTTAGAATTGCTGGAGCCATGTCAGACTCCAAACTAGTTACAAGTGGTGTCCCACAAGGCTCAGTCCTGGGACCTCTCTTGTTCGGTATATATTTCTCGGAGGTACAGGCCAACACGGAAGGACTGTGGTTGACCAAGTTCGCAGATGACTGCAAACTGGGCGCCATAATCGACTCTCCAGCCGACACAAGCATCCTCCAAAAGGGCCTCATAGAAACAGACAACTGGTGCCAGAGCCATGGCCTCAAGCTAAATGCCAAAAAGTGTCTAGTCATCCCCTTTGGCAAAAACAAAGTGCCCACAAATTACCACATAGGTGGTAATCCATTAAGTACAGAAGAAGTAATTAGGGACATAGGGACCCAAGTTGATAGCAATCTCTCATTTGACAACCATGTGGCCAAAGTGGTTAGAAAAACATTTTATATAGCCCACCTAATCATGAAGGGATTCACATCTAGATCAGGGGAGGTCATCGTGCCCCTTTACTCATCCCTCATCAGGCCCATAATTGAGTACAATGCCCCTTTTGGGATGTACCTTACCAGACACCTGCAGCAACTGGAAAGACCCCAAAAGTACCTCACCAAGAGGATCAAAGGGCTCAAACAGATGCCATATGCTGCCGGTTAAAGAAACTCCAGCTCTACTCAGTGGCATACCGCCTGTTCAGAGGCGATCTGTGCCTGACGTATAAAGCCATGTCCAACCCAGAATTAATGGACATGCTGCACCTCAGAAAATCCAAATCCCATCGAGCTACGTGCTCGGGAGACTTGAACCTCAGCACTGAAATAAATAGGACATGCTGGAGGGACAGATTCATAACCCAGAGGCTCCCTTCACTCTGGAGTAAAATCCCAGTCCAGGTTAGGCAGAGTCCCTCATTGACTCTCTTCAAGAGAAATCTTGATGAGTGGATGGGAGATCGTAGGTTTACCCCAGGTATCACTTCTGTGTCACTGTTAGACAGAGGCACAGTATATTAACCTTGAAAAAGGGCATAGCAAAATAAATTTAAAATGGATGGCGAAAGCCAAACACATTCTGGCTAGGCTTATAAATGCCCTAGGGCAGATAGCCTAGTATGAACCTATGAACCTATGAACCACACACTGACCAGTCCACAGATGCCCCTACAGATGGGGGTTCCCTCACAAACAGAGCACTGTCTTGTCAGTTTTAAAACATGCAGAATAGCCATTACCACACACAAATGTTAAACCGGCAGGAGTCTCAGTGAAGTATAGCTACACTTACATGCTGTAGTCATTTCTGGCACATCACCCTTCTGTCTTTAGGCTATTTCCCACTGTGTATGTTGTTTGAGGAACATCCAGATATCATCTGTGATGCCGTTTACCAAACACCAGATCCAAGTACCACTCCCAGTGACTGTCATGGGCTAACACCAACATGATGTTCTTAGATATTGTACTGTGTTTCCATTCGATTGGCTATGGGAAAATCATCACAGCAATTCCACATGCAATCAGCTAGAGGAGGACTGCAATAGGTGCAGAGGCCATCACCTGATCATGACCATCACTTACAAAATACAAGCTGCTGCTGAGCAGGTGTACAACTCCACATCCACCAGAGAGTGTGTGGGAGGAACATACAGAGGCAAAGCACATCAGAGAAGGGCTTGGAGACTAAAACCTAAGCATCGTCTGTCACACACCTACCAGTGCAGGGGTTCAAACCCCTGACTGACTAGTCATTACTATTACAAGTGTATGCGGTTACTACATGTGCCACAAAGCTGACATGTTGGTATGCTGTAAGAACATACATGTGTGCTGGTGAGTGACATCTGCAACAGAGATATAGTAGACATACATTAGGTGTAGCACACATGGCTGTCCACATGAATGGATGCCATTGTCAACACAACCACACTTTCTAATGGATTCATATTGACACACTTTGCCAGGCCCACAAATGCACTTTCTAACTACTTAGTATGCCACAATGCAGTAATGCACAGGTACTATGTGCACCACAGGGGATATCCGGAGGTTCTATGGGCTAGAGCATGTGAGCGTGTCTGACATCAGCTGGTATGCCAATGGGAGTTAAACTAGGTGTGACTGTGGTTGGGAGCATGATACCCCCACACGCAGACACAAGGTGCCAGTACTGACATGCATGTGTGCATTGCTTCATGGGTGTGTAGTGGTTGGCTGTGCAAGATTGCTGTACAAGGCTGGGTGAGGGGTAACCCTTGGCATCACACCACCCGACAATGGTGTGCAGTGTGATACAGGGGTGTAGTGTCTGCAATGTCCCACACAGATGGGTATTGTATGAACTGTCCTGACATCTTGGTTACCATTGTTTATGGCCATTGCTTTGCAATGCATGTCATGTCTGTGTTTGATAGTCCTTGACATGGATATTGCCTGGGATGTGCACTTCCCACAATAATGTACAGTGGCATGTACAAGTGAACCTGTTTTGGCTGGCACATGTTGTGTACATAGACTGTTATGCTTAGATATGCTGTTAATGGCCTGGTGTGGCAGGACCTGCTTATAAAGAGCAGGTTGACCCTGCACCTGCATTGAATGCATGATACAGATATTCCTTGGTATAAATGGCATCAGTCCATACAGGGCACATGTGTAAGGCATTGTATGGCCTCTGTTGATCACATTGATGGCACCACATGTGTTGCAGGCATCCAGTGGGGAACAAAGTGAAGGCACATTGTCTGCAATTATGTGCCTATTCTACTGCTGTACAGGGTGCCATGCCCTGTGCAGCCCACTGCAATCACACCATGCCTACTACCTGTCATCAATGTGCAGGGTACTAGCAACATAGTGGGATATTCTAAGCAAGTGTGTTTGTGTATGACACGGGTTCAGAATGTATTCCTGGTAATAGTAGGGTTGCATACTTTATTCACCAGGCCTTTTGCCAGATGTAGGGGTATGGCTTGCCAACACAGTCCCTTGGCTGACTGACATCTGTAGTCCTCGTGAGGTGGACATTGTGACATATAATATGGACACCATATAGGAAAACTACAAAATGCGCTCCCCAACATGTCCAGTGGTTAGATACTCACAGCCACCACCACACAGGCTCTGACTGTCAAATAGACACCTGCCATGTCTTGGAATAGATCCCCTACCTAACTAGTGTATTACACTACAGAATTACACAGTTACATCACATGCTATGGAGATTACTGGGTTATAGTAGTCCCAGAGGTGCATTACTATGTGGGTGACAACAGCTGGATTGCCAAAGGTGATTCTGTGAATTGTAAAGAGTGTGCATACTCTAAAAAGCATTGTTCTTTTCTCCGGCAGACACACAGACACTTTGCCTTGTCTTGGACTAGAACCCCTACCTAACAAGTTTATGACACTACAGCATTATGCAGTTGTAGCACACGCTAGGGAGATTACTGGGTTACAGGAGTCCCAGAGGTGTATTTCCTGGTGGGTAACATCAGCAGGATTGCCAAAGGTGGTTATGTGAATTGTAAAGAGTGTGCATACTCTGAAAAGCATTGTTACTTTCTCAGGCAGACAGACACACACACTTGGCCTCTCTTGAAATAAAACCCCTACCTAACTAGTTTATCACACTACAGCAATATGCAGTTACAGCACGCGCTACAGAAAATACTGGATTGCAGTTGTCCCAGAGGTGTATTTCTAGGTGGGTGACATCAGCAGGAATGTCAAAGGTGGTTATGTGAATTGTAAAGAGTGTGCATACTCTAAAAGGCATTGTTATTTTCTCAGGCAGACACACACATTTGGTCTCTTTTGGAATAGAATCCCTACCTAACTAGTTTATCACACTACAGCAATATGCAGTTACAACACGCACTATGGAGAATACTGTGTTACAGTAGTCCCAGAGGTGTATTTCTAGGTGGATGACATCAGCAGGATTGCCAAAGGTGGGTATGTGAATTGTAAAGAGTGTGCATACTCTAAAAGCATTGTTTCTTTTACAGGCAGGCAGACACACACAAAGTTGGTCTGTCTGGGATTAGAACACCTACTAAACTAGTTTAACACACTACAGCATTATGCAGTTACAGCACATGCCATGAAGACTACTGGGTTACAGCAGTCCCAGAGGTGTATTTGTAGGTGGGTGACATCAGCAGGATTGCTAAATAAGGGCATTTCAAGTGTACTGTGAGTTGTACATGCTTGTTATCTGTGTGTACCTGCTGCCTACTGTCACGGAAAGACATTTACACCTGCTTACAACTGTCTTATGCAGTCCTAACTGATAGTATCAACAAGACTTGCAGGTCTTGAACCCTGGATCATGCACACTGAGGTCACTGGACGTACTACTAAGCCATCTGGGTTGTACACATGTTGCATGGAGTTTATAATGCACATCTTACCACAGGTATTCCACAGTACTGAAAACAAATGGGACAGTCACTTTGTGTACATATGTACAGTATTCTTGAATGTACTGTACTCTGTGAAAAAAAAAGACAAGTTTACATCTGTACATCTGTCATAACTATATATATATATATATATATATATATATATATATATATATATATATATATATATATATATATATATATATATATATATATATATATATATATATATATATACACACACACATATATATATATATATATATATATATATATATATATATATATATATGCATATACACAGACACAGCTAAAGCCATATATATCTATATATATATAACACCCTTTGTGACACAGAAGGGTTCCAAAGGAACTGACGTGTACACAAAACAGAGGCATCTCTTGTGTTATAACATTTAAATCTTAAGCAGTTCACCAGAGAAGGGATGGTTGTTGTGTATGTAGAGTTTGGGATGGGGAATAATGGCTAATGTAATCTACCCCGGGGATTGTGGAGTTAGGGTGGGGGAATGATGGGTGTGGACGTACACCCCAGTGACCACTTCTGTGTCACTGCTCGACAGTGGCACAGGAAAATAACATACCCAACTGTAGTCGTGCTTGACTGTGTATTCTTTACCAATCCTAACTATATAATACTTTGTAGACACCGGTCACCACAGATGGCTACCATGGTGTGCTAAAAGACATTACACATGTGTATGCCTGGCTACAGGGTAGTCACACACACAAACACGCATACACTTGCCAGTATTGCGCATACACATCTTGCCTATGTAATGGTAACTAGTACAGTGGTATGCAGTTGGGGTATGTGCCACAGAACACATACAATTACACTTACTCTGATTCCACTTTTGAGTTGGGTGACATCACAAGACTGATTACTTGCAGTGGGAGGGGTGAAGAGAGAGGCTTAGCAGTTGACAAGGATAAAGGCCAGTGCAAAAGGATGTTTCTCTTTGGAATGCAGCAAAACCCACTGTCATGACAGGATGCAGACACAAATACACACACACAGCCAATTGCTGACACACACAATCAGGCATTTGCTAAGACACACACAAACACACTCAGCCATTTGCTGACACACACACTCAGGCAATTGCTGTCACACACACAAACACACATGGCTGCCAATGGTGGTATCAGAACTCCTGCCTATCAACAGATCACTATTACAGTACTACGCAGTTACGAGATGCACCACAGAGATTATACATTCCAAGGCAGTCAGACTGCTCTTCTAAGATTGAGGACAACAACAGGGAAACTGACAGTCATGAAGTACATAGCTGTAAACCTGTGTGTTTAAAGTAGGTGTCCATTACAACCTGTATGCACAAACAAGACACATCATCTGCGGGTAGGCCTGAGAGGTATAGTTGTAGCACAACAGGAACCTGAACTGGAGTATGGCCATCTGTGGAATGGACAACTACTATCACTATACAGAGTTATAGTGGGCATGCTCATACACTTAGTAGCACAGGGCCATTTGGGATGCACTTTTGGGATGCACTATGACTACAACTACACAAGGTTATACTGGGCATGCTCATTCACCAAAGGGCTTGTTGGATGCACTGACTCAAATTACACAAGGTGGCAGTGGGTATGCTCATACACTTAGTAGCACGGAGCTGTTTGGGATGCACTCCGATTCTAACCACAGAAGGCCACAGTGTGCATGCTCATACACTTACATGTACAGAACATGTTGTAATGGACTCCTATTGTAAACACACAGGTTTACAGCTACGTACATCTTACCTGGCAGTATATATGCATATCATACTGGTATACTACCTGATACCTGTATGTGGCCTGTAAATGATATATCTGTCTCTGTACTGTGTGTTACACATGCATACATGTACATGAAGTACTGACATATATATAAGTATACACATTCATGCATGTATGGACATGACAGACAATAGGTTACCTGGAACACACAGGCGGATGGTACCTACAGCATGTGTCACACACCTTGCTGCCCTGAAAGGCATACATTGATAGCAGGTTGTGAACAGTGGCATTATATGTGGAACAGTGGCATGTGCAAGCATAATGTGTGAACCACATTGTGTAATGGTACTGAGGTGCAGGTGTCAAGATGACCTCTCCCGGCTGTGTTAGTAGATGTCATTATTAGCAAGACTGCTACACTAAGTATATCTCACATTGCTCATATACACAATTTCTGCTGCTGTCCATCACCTTACATGAGACATTTGCTACCAGGCACATTACTGCCACTCACAGTGATGTCATGGTATGAGTGGCAACTGCTAGACCAAAACAATGAGCCAATGTCCTGCTGTTATTATGAGGTTGTCCAGTGTCTCATTCTGGGCTGTCATGAGTGAATGACAAGCCTTCAACACAGAGCACATGCATCCATGTTTCACGTGTGTGTGGATAATACCTAGGTCGCATTTACCCACATAGCGGCATTTCAAGGCAAATGTCCTACACCCAGAAGTAATACCCTGACACCTACAAGACATTTGCATTGGATGCTTATGCTAACCAGTGCCAGATGTGTGGCTTTAGTAATCAATTTGCTCAATGTAGAACCTACAATGGGGACTACTGACATCTGTGCAATGAGGAACACCTGGATAAAGGCTCTGTAGTGCACAATTGCACTACCACCATATAACTCAGATCCAGACATGTGGGCCATAACAGTGGTATGGACCATTCCAGGTGGTGGTTTACACATATTCATAAAGGCTACTCACATGTAAAGACCACTACTCTGACATAACACATCACAGATGAGTCAGGTACAGGTGACAGTGGCAAATGTTGCATTCTAGGTTGTATCCTCATATACATCCAACACCTTGTCCCCAGACTACCAATACACATCCATATGTGGTATGAATAGTATGGTAGACCACCAGATAACCCTCAATTGGTGGATTGTACCTACACCTACATCAACTGTGCAAAGTACCCATATACAGACACAGCTGCATAATGTGTTATGCAATGCAATAATACCACTGTTTGTAACCATCTCAGCTGTACACATACCAGGGTCCCTCGGATGATGTCAGCATTAACACAGTTGACTGTTGCTGTACATCAGTAAACAACCCCCTCATGGTTGGATATGACCTAACTGTTCCTGCCCTGGACATGTACATCCCACACTCATACAACATAAATGACATTACTTGAGCTTTCATTATCCTTTCTACATACAGGTGGCTACAGTCATTATACACATGCACATGGCAGATAGTATTCTAACAGTACATAAGGTTTGACATCTATGTTAACAGAGGTAATATTCCCTCTCTACTGGTCACCTATGACACCTATCATATCATACAACACCCCATGTGGCATGTATGTCATTAGACATGTCCACCTAATGCAATGCCTACAAACATACCCAAATAACAGGATCATTGGACCTACAGAAGGCCTGTATTGACAGACTCAGTGAATTCCAGCTCTGCTCTGTATGTTCCTGAGTAGTCACAGGTGATATGTTCATGACATGTACAGCCATGTGTGGCCATAGCTCCTACATACACCCCATGTCAACAATTGCAAGCCATGCAAGCTGTGTGCTGTCTGGAAATTAACCTTAGTACCACAAAAGCCAGTGCATGCTGGGGTGAGATGTTTACAAGCCACAGACCTCGCACATGCTTGAATGAGTGCACTGCCTAGCTCTAACAGAGCACATTGCTGGCACTCTTCCAGTAAATATGAGGTGTGTGTGGCAAATATAATGTGCTCACTGTTGACCAATACAGTGCCCTGGCTTCACCATGGCACTGTCGAGTAACAGTTTGCTGGAGTATGACATGGAATAATGCTGTATGTGTCTCGCTGATGGGTACTGTTGTCATATATGTACACTTGGCTACTCAGTGAAGGTGGTGGTGTCCTACCAGTACATGAATACAACATCCATTATGGTGTAATGCTCGGCTATGATTCACACATGGCATGGGGAAGGTGTGGAATGTATCCTCTTGACCTGCTGGTGCACTTACTGATGTAGACCATATATGTGTACATGCATTGATGTTTGTGTATATTCCATGTGTGTGCAGTGTCTGATGTCTGAAGGTGACTGTTGTCTTAGTACATCATGCTGTTGCAATACAGCCTCAAAATTGCCAGCTGTATATGGTGATATGCTCTAAGTACAGTAAGCCGTACATGAGGTATGGACAGATGTTTGGACATGACTACTAAGGGTGGGGCTTCTTTGCAGATGAATGATTACTGAGGACAGCTCACTGGTGTGTTACAACCATTCCTACAATAACCTGTGTAACTGCTAAGGTCAGGTTTTGTTAATTGAAGTGGAAGACAAAAAATGTAGACTACTGTAAGGGTTACACTGTAGGCAAACCTCATGACACCTGTAACAGTAATACCTCCGCTGTGCATATATTGTGCATATATCAGCACAGTTGGCAAAAGAAAGAGTCAGTAAGCTTTGTACTGGGTGTGATAGTGTTTCACTTCTGTAATACCTATCATGAGATAGGCAGGTGTTTGATTCACAGTACTGGCATGTGTGTGTGTGTGTGTGTGTGTGTGTGTGTGTGTGTGTGTGTGTGTGTGTGTGTGTGTGTGTGTGTGTGTGTGTGTCCATATATGTCACATATGGTTGGGAATACATCCCAGATGTTTTCACTCTCCTGAACACTGTTGTTGACACCAGTACAGAGTGAAGTGTAGAAAGAAAGGCATAGACAGGTGGTTGAACCTCACACATGAAAAGTGTCTGCATGTGTGTGACATAGGTGTATATCTTTGTGAATGCCACAGTGTGTATGTGTGTGTGTGTGTGTGTGTGTGTGTGTGTGTGTGTGTGTGTGTGTGTGTGTGTGTGTGTGTATGGCTGTCCGTGTGTATGGCTGTCCAGTCCCTGGAGTGAGGCTGTATTTTACCATAGTGAAATGTTAATGCCCCCTCCCCCCATCCACTCAATGCAATCTAGCATCCCTGTTGATATCATCATTCGTAGATGGGCATTCTAATGGCCTGTTAACATGTAAACCCTGGGGTGTGACCTGTTGTTATATAGCCTACTGATGGACCCCCCACCCTCCCCACATACACTCACTGCACTGTAATATCCTTGTCGATGCCCTCAATCCTAGGCCATTCCAACCACCTGTACATTTGTAATCTCTGTGGCACATCTTGTAATTGAGTAGTACTATAATGATGATATGCACATAGGCAGGGGTTCTCATCTGTACACTGGCAACTGTGTGTGTTACTGTGTCTGTGAATCCCTGAGTGTGTGGGTGTGTCTGTGTTTGCATGCTGTCATGGCAGTGGGTTTTACTGCTTTCCAATGAGAAGCCACTCTTTCCACTGGCCTTGTCATCTGCCATACCACTCTTTTACCTCTACCCCGCTCCAAGAAACTATACCTGTGATGTCACCCACTATGGATGTGACGGCTCTGAACACAGTAGCTTACTACACAGCTATCATGCCCTTGGATCATTGGAATAGTAAACATAATTGAAACATGGGAGAATATAACTGTGATGTGAAAGCTGCAAAGTGCATTCATGCATTGTCATACTGACCTGTGGGTAGTCAACATGTACATATGGGACACTAACCGCAAACACCGACATCCCCCGGCACATGCAACTACACCTGAAAGAGGAAGGCAGAACATCAATATCAACATGCTGTTAGTGTTGTTACACATGATACATACTGTCAAATGTACAAAATACATTCCAAAACTGTAATAAATGGTATGTCTGCTGCCTGTCAACACTACTCAACAATATTAATCCAGAATTGTCTACCTGGTATGTTCACCCTGTGCATCAGACCATATGAGCATGTTCTGCACCAATGGTGTGGATGACAGGGATGTGGCACAGGCATCATCATATGCACAGGGTGATAATGTTTTCCAGAGGCCTAGGCTGCACCACTGGATGACATCATGTGTGTGTGTGTTAGGGCCTGTGATAACATTGGGTGTGTGTGGATGTTATGTGTGTGTGTGTTGAGGTGCCCTACATTTGTTTCCAGTATGTGTGTATGCATGCACACAGGTTTGGCATGTGGCTGACCTACACAGGGGTATTATTGACAGCTGCAGACAGTACAAGGCAGGTTTCACAGTTCACGGTATCCAGCCATGGCCACGTGACCTGCACCTGCCAGGTGTTGCACGGGCGCTACCAGGCAGAGGTCCAGATTGGGTACTGTCTGATGACACATGTCCACTGGAATTGAGTCCCTGTTGGGACCATCCAGGGCCATGTGCACGTGGCCTGCTGTCTCCTGGTGTGGACTGCACAGCATCAGCTGCACTGCTGCTGCTACCGCCACTATGGGAGTGGGCATGTGTAGTAGCATGTTTATGTAGACTTTCAACAGGTGATGTAGCTGACCTACATCCATGTGCCCGATACCTCACTCCCACCAGATGTTCCAGCATAGACATTACATTCCACGCTCGAGGATTGACATGCCATTGTCAAGGACTCCCACCATGTCACCCAATCGTCTATCCAAAACATCTGCAAGATGATAGTGAGCATTTGCAAGTGCCTGTATGTTGTCAGTTCATGAATGGACAGCAGCTCTCTGAAGCCTCAGACCTCTCTGTTGTGCCATTTAGCACGTGCCAGGGGTACCATTACGGCCTGAAACATGCATGTGGTGACTCCAGCTGATGTCCTTTGTCTCGCAGGGGCATGTTGGCCAGTGGTCCTCCTACGAGCAGTGCTGGGCACATGCCTGTGTGGGACATCACCAGTCAGTTGACTGGAATCATGATGTGTAGGCACACCTTCCATAGTCTCCACACTTCCCTGTTCCATGCTACCACCCACCAAGTGTCCTTCCTCTATGGCCAGTAGTGATGTGGTATGTGTAGACATGGGGAACTGTGTGCGAGGATGAGGGGGAGACAGGTGGAATGGCAACCAATGGCACAGATTCAGCTCCTGACAACCGTTCCTGTGCCTCAGTCATTCTATCATCATCACTGCTAGAATCTGTGGGGACACTAACATCAGGTGGACTGCAGCAGGAGAACGCACCTACATCAACATCTGTGAGGGGAAGACAAGAACTGTACATTACAAGTTATACCAGACACACACACAGAAATACAGAGACACACAGACACACACACAGACAGAGACACACAGACACATACACAGACAGACACAGAGACACACAGATGCACAGACAGACACAGAGGCACAAAGACACACACACACAGGCAGACACACAGACACACTCTACATGCAGGTGATATGGCAGATGGCATTCAGCTTAGACAATTATAGCTTCAGCTTAGACAATTATAGTGGTAGTTACCATACATCTCTGAGTTGCACACAACAGCATGCATGTGTTATAGCATATGGCATGCACCTTACACAATTATAATGGTGGTTAGCATACATACATGTATTGCACCATTTGTGTTAGTAGCCTATGCCCCATACCTGCAACACAATGCATGCACTTTGCACCATTGCACCGCACTGCCATGGTATGTGCAACATACACTACATGTTAAACGACCATTGCTGACCTTTGCACATCTGCCACTAATGTTTTGTGTTGGCCACCGCCCCTATGTGTGAGGACATTAGCAGTAGGGTATGTCGACTGCATACTATGTTTGCCTGAGCCTAGCTTGCATATCTCCCCCAAAGCAGTACATGTCTGTTCAACATTATTCCGCCTACCCCTGAGCTGAGTCTAGGCATTGTGCATGTGGCTGTACACACATGTTTGACATGGCTGTCCCTACTTTGCAATGGCACCACAGACCAGCACAGGTTTACAGTACACTGGCCTGCTGTGTGGTGTATAACCTTGCCAATCACATGCAGTATGACATGTCTTCTGCTGATGTGTTGAATGACATGCATACATGTGTAACACAATGGTGTCCTTTCCAATCCACAGTACGGTAATGGTGTCCCAGTGCAGGGACGTGTTATACTAACATGGGCCTTCAGCTGATGCAATGTTGTCTGTCCACTCTACAAATATGCAGGGACATACTGTACATTGAGCTGGTGTGCATAGACTTTGCAGGGCATTAGGTGGCTTCACAATTGCTATACAGTGTGAACTACTGATGCAGTTCATAGCCATGACTATGTTCACATACAATACATATCTAATGTGGAATGTGACCCACATCACTGAGGTGTATACACACTAAACCCTAATGTGGAATGTGTGACACAGGTCACAGAAGGGTATACTGATGACACATCTGCAACCATATTACTGATGCCTGGCAACTATGCCCACACATGGCTAACTTAGCAGTACTCTATGTCCCACATGACATCTGTGTACCTCACACACATGAGGACCAGGCATGACAGTGATGTCTGACACCAGCAAGGTGAATGTACTGTATCTGTGGCCTGATGAGGTTGTATGTGTATGTTGTGCAACACATGTATGTATTTGAATACTGTATAGGTGAATGCTTTCATGTCATGACACACTCAAGATGTTCAAGACATGTTATGTAGTGGTGTCATGATATGCCTACACAAGCTGTGCACAGGTCTGTATGATGTTTAGTGTTTCACATCTGCAATGTCACCATTACACAAAGCCATAGTTGCATTATGTTGAGCCAATGTACAACAGGGTGTACATACATGTACATCATTTCTACTGTGTGTGTTGCTTCATGTCTCTGGCCATCCTCCATGGCCATGTGTACACATGTTCTGTCCAATGGTTGTGATGGCCATCTTATTTCAGATGTCAGTGTTGTCCCATATGACATACACCCATAGATGTCATATGCTCCATTGATGACAGGGTTATGCAGACAAAGGGTGGTATGTATGGGATGTGAGACATGTTTTGCAAGATAGTTGAGCAGTGTTGCAGTCAGCCCACTACATGTCACAAACATGTCAGATAGCACATGACATTGTGTGACATTCATAGCAAAGGTATAATCCACAAGGGTGTATCCTGTGGGCCGGTCATACTCCAGCTCCAACACATTTAGAGTGTGTGCACACATATGCTCTCTGTACAGTGCTGTTCGTATTCCCAACATGTGTAATGCTGATATGTAGTACCTGTCCCTACAGTGAAACAAACCTCCACCATTGTATTCACTGTTGTCCACACATCTGGCAGTGACAGTTTGGAAGGTTTAGTGTAGGTGTTTCATATAGTCTTCAATTGTTTCACATGGGTAAACACTGTGATGCATTGCTGGTCTGACCAGTGTCCATTAACAGGACCACCGTACAGTATGTGTACATGCGTTATGGCAGATAGCATGCAATTAATATATTCCGTGCATTATCAAGCCTGGTAAATAATAACAATCTCACCTGATACAGGCTGCTGTCACTGCAAAATGCCAGAGGAACCTAAACAGGAGTGTCACAGCAGTAAGATCATTATCCACACCTGTGTGATAGCTACAGGGTGCAATTTCTATGTTAGCACATAAGCCAGTACAATACACTATACTATGGAGTATGCACATCTGTGCATACATAGTATAACAGTCTATAGTATGTGACATGTGTGTATACATGCCTTGCATATGATGTTACATTACATATTGTACAGTAACACATGTAACTATGTGAAATATAGTTGTATTATATGTGCAGTAGTGACTTATCAGGCAACTCCAGGCTTGGTGGTTGAGAGACACTCACCTCCACAATACCAGTTAAAGCTTGTGGATGGAGGTCTGCAGGTGTCCCCAGGTTGGCCAGTAGCTCCTTGGTATGTGTGAGGGAGGTTGGGTGAGTGGGCCCCCCACCTATTGCACCTTGAACCCTGGTGATTGCATTAGCATTCTGTTTTTCCCATCTTATGAGGTCAGTGCAGTGTCGGCACACCTACTGATAGGTGCAAACGTGATCACCAACATCATTTACCCTCCTGCAGAGTTCCTCCCACAGGGCATCCTGCTGCTGTGCATCTTGTGGCACATGGCTGAAGAGTGTTGTATGGTTGTGGAGGAGGTATGGGATGAGGACCTAATCCTCCAAGTGGCTGTATGCCGGCAGTCTGCTATGTGGCATACCTGGAAGAAATAATGATGGAGACAGGTCACAGTAACTTACAGAGAAGTACAGAAGTACAGCTGAACATACATGTGTATCACATTTATTAAGATTACAAATACGACTTTGCAAATCTACACGACACTATCACCACTGACATGTACAAGTCACACACATTTGACACTTACTGGTGATGTGATGTTATTGTCATATATGTGTGTGTCATGTGATGACATTGCTCATACACCATGTGAATGTTGTCTTGTTGTGGGCATGTCTGTTTGCCTGCACTGGTGTGTTTACCTATCAGCACATGCCTGGATGTGTTCACATTAATGCAATTGATCTTAATGCTGTGTATATGTCACATATATAGTCATACATAGCCGTTAGGGACATGACCTGTGACCCTGCAGACTTGCAAGCATGTATGTGATTTGCTATATACATCTACATGGCACATCACAGCTGTGTAGCATCCTGCCATGTATTGCCTGTGTTGCACATGTGTAACACCTGGGACAATAGCTAGCCTGATGGTATTTGCAGGGTTGAATATCAACTATAGCATGTATGGTCATAGTGATCTAGTAGGCTATATGCCCTGGGCCATTTATGAGCCTAGGCAGACAGGTTACCTAGCTGTAGGCAACAGACAGGTAAGTTTCAGTGGCCAGTTCAAGCAGTGCCACAGAACTGATCCACAGGGTTACTGATATATTTGGCATGTGGTCATCACACCATGTCACAGAGAGGGGTGATGTGCAGCTTCACTGGACAGGGATGCATAGTATGGCAAGATTATGTTAAGTGTATGGGACAGAGATCTGTCAGGCATGTTGTGATCTTTGTATGAGAAAGGTGGATGTCCATGAAGTATGTGTTATTTCAGATCAGGATGTGTTAAGTGTAGCATGTCCAACAGCTCTGGGTTGGACATGGCTTTATTCAGGGTAGGCTGCATGCTACATAGTGCAGCTAGGGACTGGGAAGTGCAGTATAGGCCATCTACACATGGGCAATAACCCTTAAAGGAAATATGTGATCTATTATGGGTCACATGGGTGTTGAGTATGGCTGAGCAATTATCTCTATATTCCTGGATGGCACCCTGTCATGATTAGGGGTTCCACATACGACTACCTGTCTGGTGTGGTGAAGTAACTATCAAAGGAAGGAGTACTGCCCAGCTGCATCCCATACACACTGTTGCCATTATGTTGACCACTGCCTAGGTGGTAGTTCATGGGTACAGGGTTTGCAACATAGGGGATGACAATGCAATACTTAGCTATCAGATTGTGGCCATACGTCACACAACACACATCTGACACACTAAGGCCCTTCTGTATGTTGAACACAGCACACATTGAGTCGACTATTGCTGCTAGTTCATAGTCATTTGCAAAAATCAATAGGTTGATGCGTTCTGTGTTAGTCTGTGTGGTATAGATAACAAAGATGGGTAGTACCAGGAATGAACCCTGCATTACTGTGCTGACACTGGTTTGATGTGTGTGTATTAGTCAGACACCGTCTGTAGTGTTGGTTCTGCCAGCAGTCCAGTTGCCAACCACTCCTGTGACATAGGAATATACACCTAGTTAACTGAGTTTAGCTGGAACACAGTATGGGTGATGGTGTCCTACGACTTGGCAAGGTCATGATATGCCATGTGAATCAACCCTACTGTCATTTACATCTGTACCGAGTACATCAAATACGTTGATCACGGTTCATGGTCTTACAGGCCAGACTCAGCAGGGTAGTTGTGCACTATTTCCCATTATCAGTGGTGTCTCCCCCTTTGTGGGGTGTGATAACTGTTGCTGTGCACCATTCGGTGTGTACCCAGCCTGACATCGAGCTATGATTGAACATGATGTGTATGTGGATAGCTGAATGTTCTTACATTTGTGTAGGATACACCCTGGGATGTTGACAGGTCCCATGAAAGCTGTATGTATGGCTTTAGAGAGTGCAGCTTGTACCTGCATAGTCGTTATTACAGGGGCCAAGTAGTGTATATGGATATATTACTAAGTGTACCTGTTGGGGGGGAGGTGGTAGTGGATTAGGTTCTCCAAGACCCTGTCTGGATGAATGGGTGCTATTTCTGTGGGTGCAGTACTTCCCATGCCATAGTGCTGTGCAGCACGGCAGGTCTTGACTTTGCCATTATGATTAATGACACCGCTATAGAATGCTCTGTGCTTGGCCTCATAAATATGTGGCTGATTAGTTTCACAGCAGCTTTGTGTGGTTTTATATGGTGTATCTGCATCTTACTGAGGCTGACCAGGGATCACCTACACTCATGTGTGTTCACTCTTGCAACAGCTACTACCTTCTGTGGTACAGTTTAAAGTATGGTACCACCAGTTTGCCTTCTTGTTTGTTTTGGGGTGAATCCTAGTTCTGTTTCAATGGTACAATCACTGCACATATGTGACTGCTTAAGGTTCATTTGTGTAGGATTCATCATTTGCAAATGCATTGTCCATCTGCATGGGTGCCATGACAGTCACCACTCTGCTCTTAGGAAACATAACATTGGCAATGGAGACTAACTATGTGCAGCATACTGTTAGCCCTGTTTGTGTAACTACTGTGATCCAGGTCAGTGGGATCGATGGAATCCAGCATGCATTGAGTGCAGGTGTTGGTACATGAGGAGTCTTCCCAGTTCATAACTGAATAGTTGGGAGTAGCCATTATTATGGTTCTGTCTCAGAACTAGTCTTCCCCATTACAGCACATTATGACAGCTGGGAAATCTGCAGCCTGGTGGGTGATCTATCTCAAGGTGCAATTTGAATTCCACTTTGGCACAAAGGTCATTGCTCAGCATAATGCATCTGAAGTTATGCAAGTGCAACTAGCATGGGGGTGTACTGGTGGGTGATCTGTCATAAGGTGCAATTTGAATTCCACTTTGGCACAAAGGTAGTTGCTCAACATAATGCATCTGAAATTATGCAAGTGTAACTAGTGTGGGTGTGTACATATCCTTCATAAATATGGACACACCTGTGGCCGTGTGTTCCAATAAAGGATAATGGGTAAGAGGTGAGGTATGTGTTATAACATGGTCTTGCAGGTGTGCTCTCCAGAGCATTGAAACATGTCTCAGCCACTGCACAGATATGTTCTCCATGTTAGGGATTGACATATGTGTGTCCGTATAATGTTTCTGACATGTATCACTGTGTAGCGAGACCCCCAGTTTATTGCTTGGCTGTCCCTGTAACAGCAGTGGACCTTCACTTGAACTGTGCATGTTGTAGGCACTATAGGGGAAGCATGAGCCCTAGGCAGTATCCAGATTCCCAGGGGTGACAGGTACAGGACCTGTCTGGCAAAGCATCATGGTCTGTCAACCATGTTATCCCAGGCAGACAGATACTGGATACTCTTTGACTTGCACCACTACACCAGACAATTGTGAAATACAATACTTTTGTCCCTGTACTGCAGTATCTTTCTGGCCAATGGTAGAATGCTACCCAGGCCTTGGGACATACCTGCATGGGCTATAAGACCTGACAGTTCCTACATGTGTTTCCATGCAGTCCAGGCTATTGCATCACAGGTCCTGCAAAACAACATGGAATATGCCTAGAGCCATGTGTATAGTTCAAAAGGTGGTCTGAGTGTATGGGTATGTGGCTAATCATGGCAGACAGGCAGCTGAAAGTATGTATGCCCTCGTATAGGTTGGTGTGTAACATAGTGCTAGAGTTTGCATTCACAAATGAGTACTGCTGGGCATGTTTCCAGCCAAGTGCTGTGAGGTGTGGTACAATTATGCAAACTATGCCATACAGTTTGCGTATTTCGGTGTCTGTCTCTTCCAGCTTGTGGGGGTCACTTGTTTGGCCAGATACATAGAAGTGTCTGTGAATGTGTGTGATTTTATGGTAGTGTTTGTGGGTGTCCTTACTGTGTTCTGGTAAGGGTATGTGTTGTTTGTGTTGATGAGCTGCATGTGTTAACCTACACCTCATGACTGTCCAGTCCAGTCATGGCTGTAGACTGGGCTGCCTTCCAGCTTACCCTTGTAGATGCATCCCAAACAATGTGTGGGGTGTGGTGTTAGGTGGGTTTGGCAGTATACATGGCATAGAGATTACATTCTCCCAAGATGGCCACATACACAAAGCTGACATTAGTAAACACCAGTAGCTGACTAGTGGACATGACTGTATGAGCCTTCAGTACTACAAGTGCCAAGTATTGTATTTAGTTTACGTATTGCTTATGAAATGTTTTAGACAGTGATGCTCACATGTAAATATCTGTGTTACAGACGTGCCAACATTGGCTATTACGGAAACCTTGTAGCAGCAATAGTCCTCTGAGGAGCACATCACATCCTGTTAGTTGATTACATATGATGCAAATGTCTACAGGTCTGTTTGTTTCCTTCTCTGGGTATATACTCACATATCCACCAGGACCATGAGCTCTGTTGGGCACAGACACCCACTCTTCAAACAGAGATATGTATCAATAGACTCTGATGCCGCTATCAACATGATCAGGATATAATCAGATAGTGTGAGCCATCACCTGTGAAGTGGCTATTACACATGGGCAGCTGTCTCCTACATCTTACACTCCTACTGCAGATGTTACACTGGAGTTAAAGATGATATGCAACCTGTTTCATTACCAGTGCTGTGCACTACCTTACATACACTATGTGCAAGTGGCTGTTAGGTTGGCAATGAGAGGTTGGGCTACGCAAACCTGGTAGTTCAACCAGTGTGTCTCTACTCTCAATATCCACTCTATGTAGGAGTGCACATAGCCATTTGGCCCAACCCTGTAACAAGGGTCACTACACATTTGCATAACATGTACACATTCACAGCTCTTATTGCTTGAAAATGATACTAGAGAGGTCCAGCCCTGTAACAAGGGTCATGACACATTTGCATAACATGTACACATGCACAGCTGTTATTGCTTGCAAGCGATACTAAAGAGGTCCAGCTCTGTAACAAGGTTCACTACACATTTGCATAACATGTACACATGCACAGCTGTTATTGCTTGCAAATGATACTAGCGAGGACCAGCCTTGTAACAAGGGTCACTACACATTTGCATAACATGTACACATGCACAGCTGTTATTGCTTGCAAACGATACTAGAGAGGACCAGCCATGTAACAAGGGTCACTACACATTTGCATAACATGTACACGTGCACAGCTGTTATTGCTTGCAAACGATACTAGAGAGGACCTGCCCTGTAACAAAGATCACTACACATTTGCATAACATGTACACATGCACAGCTCTTATTGCTTGAAAATTATATTAGAGAGGTGGATATTACATGTGTTATGTGCAGGGATAGTTACCTGGCTTTTCCAATTATCTTTGCTATCATGCTCCTAAACTGTCAGATGAATACAAATGATATGTATCCTGTTATTGAGTATTGTAATTGTCAATAGACATAACTACTGTTTGCATAACATAACAGATCTGCTATGTAGAATAGAATACAGATCTGCCTAAAATACTGTACATTCCACAGTTATTGGCACAATATCCCACAATGCACACCATATTTGCACAATAAGCCCACCTTTGACATGTTCATCTTACTTATACACCCATACATATGTTGACTGATAAAATATATCGACATATACTATCCCCTGTTATAGCACATACTTGTTGGATGAATCCTAACACTGACAGTGGCTGGAAGCAAATTGGTGAGTTCCAAGCCCATATCATCCCTTGTGGTGTATGTGGAGTTTGCCTTGTGACCTACAGCAGTACACACATAGAATACTACAAGCATTACTACTGCTGAACAATACATCGCTACAAGATAGCTATTTCCACTATATGCATTGATTACACTGTAATTCTTACAGAACAGGTACTACATACACAGACATAATACATGTTATACATACCTTCTTAGTAATCGGAGGTGTTATTGACTAGTATAATACTCATTTTCTGTTCATCTTTCAGTGTTTTGTACTGTCCTACAGGTAGATACAAATGGTTTGAATGTGTGTCAAGGCAACCTTTTATAGTTACAGATCAGAAACATGTGCTATCCCGATAACCAATTGGTGTTCCTAAGTAGCTAATTGCATGCACATTAGCTGAGCTGCTGCTGCCTTAGCCAGTACCATGGCTACAGTGGAATATAATTGAGTACTCCACTTGGGCATTGTCCCTTTGCCTTACTTGTGAGGAAGACAGCGTGGAAGTGTTGTTTGGAATCTATTGCAACAGCTGTATGGAGACGAACAGTAATATATTGTGTGTAATGCCTAGAGGATTTGGTCTAAATGTGAGTACTGCTATTATGTTTCTGAGCATTGCTACTTGTGCAGGGTTTGTCTGTACCTAATACTTCTGCATATGTTTCAGTCTGGCCAGGTTGTTTGACCAGCTCAAGGCTGCATAGCTATGCATATAATGTTGGGGGTTTACAGTGTGCTTAGCAGACATATTTAGTTTGGTGTAACTAAATATCATACTGTGCTGATAATCAGTACTCGGTAACACTTCCTGGTGTATGAACCTTTCAACCCTCTGAATTGGGATTAGTTCATACAAACCCTGTTACGTCAGCAGCTGTTCAATTGTATAAAAGCAACTATTTCACATAGGGCCATGTTAGTGTGTCTGTGTCCAGGTAAGTTAAGGTTTCAGCAGATGTTGTACAATAGTTGAATAATAGGTTATCTTATGAAAGTATGTATTGATGTAATTATTTGGTTGTGGGGTAGATGGTGGGTGTACATAGCACATGCAGGTGTATAGGAACCCCTTTTATACAACGTCTATATGTGTGTGGGTGTTCTTTCCCTATGTGAACACCTATCCCTTAGTGGACTAATACTATGGTAACTGTAGACTGATTCATTAAGGCACTGTTAAATGCTTCCTGTATAGCATGCAGGTACTGTTAGTCCTTGAATCCTTTTGGAAATACATCGGAATGTAATAAAGTTTTGCAAAATGAAAGCTGTCTGTGTATTTCTGTCATGGATATTTGCAGTAATTTCAGTTGTGTTGGTGACTGTGTCCATAGAACATATTTGTAATAGTGTATTGGCATATACTCTTCATATGTTATGCTCATATTGTTTGGGGGGGCGGAATGTGTAATTGCTATGGTCCATGTTATACTCAGATATGAACACTTCGGATGCTGTCTACAGACATGTATGTATGTGTGTGTGTGTGTGTGTGTGTGTATATATATATATATATATAGCTATATATATCTATATCTATATATATTTATATATATATATATATATATATATATATATATATATATATATATATATATATATATATAAACATATTATTGCATACATTTATCTGTAGCTCCATAAATGTTTAGATGTTTTTAACCTATCTATATATCTACATATATGTGTAGACCTGTATATATCGACATGTCTCTCGCTCTCTCTCTCTCTCTGTATATATATATATATATATATATATATATATATATAAGCATACACCTTTAATTGGGTACATGGCGGGTTGTCCTATTTCAACACATTCCTCCCTTTTGTGTTTTAACCTGTCTGCATACACATCTGGGATAGATACATCCCAGGTAGCTTAGTGTTAGGTTACTCTGAGAATGGAGTACACGGTTGTGGGTTCTACTCCTGGAAGGTGTTATTATTTTACCTCTCAGAGTAGGCACTGGTAGAGAATGTGTGAATAACACACATTTACATGGTTGTAAGCAGGTTTGCCCGTGGTCTGTGCTATGTTAAGCAAAGGTTAAACCTGTGAAGCACTTCTCCATTTTCCATGGTTCAGCACCGCTTACCATTGCGCAAACATTTGGAAACCCACTTACAACTGCTTTAACCTAACAGCCCTTGCAGATCTTGAACCCAGGACCATGAACACCACAGTCACTGACTTTACCACATCACAGTCACTGACTTTACCTCTAAGGCCTCTGAGGTATGTACAAATGCTATGGTGTTTAGAATATACATTGTACTACAGACATTCCTCACTACTGAAAACAAATGTGACAGTTGGTGTACATATGTCTGATACATGATAATGTTCATATGTTTGTGAAATTAGGTGTTGTAATGTGACATGACAGGGTGTATTATGAATGAGAAAGGTTCTTGTTTTGTGTCCTTTTTATATTGTCCCCATACTCCATGTATACCCCTTCAGTTCACTTATTGGCCATCCGACTCTGGCCCTCCTTGATGCATGATTGCATTAACCATCATTCCTCCCCCACCCCAATCTCACATACACAACAACCACCTCTTCAATGGTGAATTAGGTTAATATTAATTGTTATAATACCAGAGCTGCATGTATTTTGTGTACATTCCAATTCCTTTGAAGTGCTTCTGTGTCACGAAGTGTGTTCATAGATGTTTATATATATGGCTATTGATGTAACTGTATAATATATATATATATATATATATATATATATATATATATATATATATATATATATATATATATATATATCTATGGTATACTTTTGAACATGATAAACATCCCTGCCTTTATCGGGATTGGAACCTCGAATGCACAGATACTATGCAGATGCTGTAACCATTACATTGTTGACATTAATGTTGCTTCCACCTATTTCCTATTTAGATGATTTCTATATGTAAGCTAGGCTAATCAAAGGGTGGAGCCCCCCGAACTCACTGAACTTCACGTACTCTTGAAATAACAACATATAACAAATGTGCTGTGAGACAATACATTACGTTCCTAACTACATTAGGCATCGCCCCTCACTAACACACTTCAAGGGAAACCTTGTTGTGTGAATGGGTAACAGAATATACACCCCTGGGATAATGTGTCCCAGAACCATACAGCCAGGGGGTGGGAGAGCCTGTCCAGTTTGATAGCTGTGAGACCTGTTGGGGGAATTGAATGGTGTTGAATTGTCACATTAACATACCCTGTTTAGATCACTAAGTGCCCCTATCACCCTCCACAACCCCAGTCTTCAACAGCTTCTAGCAACTCTGCCTGGAATTGCTTCATTGGCTATGCTTGACAGAGGCTCAGTTACTTCATCAATGGTGTGTGGAAATCCAACACACTGTAGCTATGCTTCTTATTACCCTTGTGCAGATAGGTAGTAGGCTACCTGTGAACCTCTAATGTGTAGGCCATCACAGCCATACTATGTGAATAAACAGACCTTTAGATCACAATGTACAGTGAGAAATCAACATGTAGTCAGGAAACAGTTAAGTACAGCAAGAACATACAGAGCACTGATACTGAAACCTATCTTGGAAGCTAGAAGGATTGTATAAGTTTAAGGCTTTCTATTGCTTACCAGTAGGTTACCTACAGTAGATGAAAAACAAGCACAGATGGGGAACATGCATCCAGCGATACCATACCCGCTTATGTGTCAGCCTTAGGCTTTGGAATACTGGCCAAGGCTATTGGCACCCCCATGGTGCCTTATTTAGGAGAGTCTCAAAGGTGAATACCAGCTCCATAAACAGCACAATAGCAGATTCAATGAGGGTTATGCTACTCAACACCAGGGGTTGTGATCATAACATGCATGCACTCACAGCATTCCTCAGGATGGACAACATCAACATCTGTGCAGTAACTGAGATCTGTCTTACACCTCCTGAGAGCACATCAGCACTGGCAGACTACAACCCATACCACACATTTCAGCCACAGAACATGGACTGACACAGACATGGAGGGGCTGTATCCATATTCATAAGGGATACCTACACCTCCAGGTTAGTGTGGCAGCATGATACCTCTGAGATCATCCATGTGCAGCTAACATCAGCCACAACTGCAATGTAAACAGTGGCCTGCTACGGATCACCCTCCATGACCCAGGACCACTACTCCACCTACTTAGAGACAGTGAGAACATGACAGTCCTAACGCACACCCTGGCATTGGTCAATGTCAACTACCATACCATTAACTGGGAAACTTACTCTGATACTGACTTCCAGGCTCTGCGCTTCCTGAAATTTATCATCTCATATGCCCTGTATCAGGTGGTAACCTCCCTAATGTGGGGCGGAAACTACTAGAAGTGGCCATCACCAACATGGGCAACAGGTGCACCACAGCAGAGGTTAACTGGTCACTGGTTAGATCTGACCATGAACTATTCACTGTTTCCACACCCAAGCATCTCCCCCACCCATGGATACCACAGTGTATACCTTTCCTACAGTTACATTTACACTACTAGTGATGGGTGGGGGGTTTCATAGCCCCAACGCTAAGGGGAAACACTGCTCAAGATACAGACAGATTTACAAATGCAGTCTTTACGCACCTACATGGATGTATGGATCGTGCCATCACTGGTAAACCAAGACTCAGTCCTCCTACTCAAGGACACCGGTCTGGTGGACCTCTGCAATAAACAGACTATACTACAGAAGTAGGGCAGTGTTCCAGACAAACAGCAAATTCCATGAAGGGCAGACATCCGTGACCACTATTAGTATGATACGTAGTTCCCTCATGACATTATCCAAGGCTAACATCAGCAGGAGAATACACAAGGATTCAAAAGATGACCACAAAGCCTTTTTTGGCTATGTCAAGGATCTACATGGTGACACACAGATTTGCACTGTGCCAGTGAAATATAGCACAAAATATGCTGACCCTACTGACATCGCCAACATCCTTGCAGATGCATTCAGTGCATACTTCAGCCCCTAAAGACTCCATAACACTACGCGAAAGGTACAGAATCCCACACATCAGAGACACACAGGTAGAAATGGCCCTCTCTAACAGCAGAACACAGCATCAATGGAGGCAGATGTTGTCCCAGACTGCATCTTGCAAACTGTACAAAACAACCTGATCTCCCACCTAATTAAGCTTTCCTACCTCAGCCTCTCCACAGGCTATATGCCCATACAATGCGCATGGCAAAGGTTATTCCACTCCATCAGGGTGGAATCACAACTGACCATGGTAACTACCACCCCATAAGCCTGACTAGCCTGGTATGCATTGATATGGTTCGCATCCTCATGGCACTCATTAACAAAGACATTGGTAACCTCCGAACACGTGACCCAACCCAGGTCAGCTTGGTTGAGTGCAGTTCATGCCTACTGAACCTGTTTGATGTCTTACATACAGTCACCAAGATGTTAGATGACGGGGGAGGTGGTTCACACATACTACCTGGACCTCGCCAAAGCTTTTGACACCATGCCCCACTTAGGTATTATTGATAAACACACCAGCCTGTACATACACCCATACATCACAGGTTGGGTTGCAAACAGGCTTACACACAGGCTCCACATGTTATGACTAGCTGTCTCCAGGTCCAGCTCTTGACCAGTCACAACTGGTGTCCCACAGGACTCAGTCTTGGGAGCCCTACTGTTTGGCATATATGTCTCAGAGGTACAGGCAGACACAGGTGGACTATGGCAGACCATGTTTGGCAATGACTGCGAACTGGGAGCCATGATTGATAGTCCAGCTGACACAGACATCCCTCAAGGGGCCTCACAGAGAACATCAGAGGGTGTCAACGTCATGGCTTTCAGCCAAGTGCCACTAACTGCATGGTCATTCCATTGTGGAATTGGCACCCACGTATTAATACATAAGTGGCAGCCACTTTAATATGGATGAGGTAATGAGGTATCTCAGGAGTAAGGTAGATAGTGATCTCCCCTTTGACAATCATATATCCACAGTAGTTAGGACATTCTTCTATGTAGGTCATCTGATTACTAAAGGATCTAGACATACTGGGGTTATAGTGCTCTTTTACTCATCAGTCCCATCATAGGGTATAATAACCCATGTGGGATGTACCTCAGAAGACACTTCCAACAGATGGGAGGTCCACAAATCTACCTTGCCAAGGGGAATACTGGCCTCCAACATATGGTTTATGTAGCCAGACTGAATAAACTCCTGCTTTACTCAGTGGCATCTTGTTTACCCAGGGATGATCTCCGCTGGTCAACACAGCCATGTCGAACTCAGGCTTGATGGATATGCTCCAGCTATGGCAATCCATGTCACAGTGAGCCACACACTGTAGTGAGCTGATCCTTGCCACAACAATAACTGGAAGATGCTGGAGGGACAGCTTCCTGTCACAGACACTCCCCATACTTTGGAACAGCATCCCTAAGTACGTTATACAGAGCCCCTCACTAACACTCTGCAAGAGAAACCTTGAAGAGTGGATGGGGAACAGTAGATGCACCCCAGGGATCCCGCCATTGGCTCTGCTCCACAGAGGGACAGTTAATGAATCAATGGGGTGGAAAAAGCTGACACATTTTGGCTGGGCTTATGAATGGCCTCTGGCAGTTGTCCGAGTACCTACCTATGAATCTATACATACAGTATCTGCATATGCTGATAGCTTAATTTACTGTTCAGGTCTTGACTTACCTTGTGCCAATGGCAGTTGTGTGTGCAATAGTTGAGGGCTGCCTGTGGTGGATGCACACAGTAGACTGCCTATACATGACAATTTACAGGTAGTCTTGTGTGTGTGCCATCCATTTTTACTGTGTGTGCAGGTGAAGAAAGGTGTCAGTCCATAGGTGCCTACACTGTCAGTGTGTGTGCTATACATTCCCTCTTTGCCAAGGCATGGGCATACGGGGCACGCCTCTGTCTGCCTACTGGGGTTGGCTCAGACTGTTCGTGGTCTGAGTACCTCTGTGCCTGTGGGGCCCTTGGCAATGGTGGTGGGCTGAGAGGGCCTTTACCATTCTGTCCCTGCTGCAGCTGTGGCACACACTATGAAGATGTGGGCACATGTGCCTGGAGAGTACCACAAGGCTCCACCAGATATGTCCAAACAACTGAACCATGATTTCAGCATCCTAAACACATGCTCTATGATGGTTCTGGTTTGTGCGTGTGCCTCATTATGGCGTTCCTGCATGGGTGTGTGTGCATTTCTGATGGGAGTCATCACCCACGGTTCCTGTGCATAGCCAGCACCCCCCACCAGATGGCCATTTGGGATGTCCCTCCTGGCAAATAACTGATACAGCTGTGAGGCATGCCAGATGAGGGAGTCGTGATAGCTTCCAGGGCTGCCAGCACACACATCCATGATAATGCCCTGCAGTTGATGGAGGGGTATCCCTTGCAGTTTATGTAGCACCTACCCTGCTCACTGGGTAGTGACTTGATGTGTATGTGCGTGCAGTCTATTGCACCCAGTACCTCCAGGTATTCTGCCACACGATGGAAGAGACGCATATTGCTGGCCAACTCCTGCATTTGGGGGAAGTATATGTGCTCATTGGCATGTGGTAACATGGCATCCAGGAACTGGTGTAGTACCCTGGATGCTGATGCCTGTAAGATACCCATGATATCCCCAGTTGGTCTTTGAAAGGTACCTGCAGCTAGCATTCTCAGGTTTACACATACCTTCATATCCACTGGGATGGGTTCCCCTCTGTTTGTTCTGGCTCTGAGCCGTGGCCAGCACAGCTCCACAAATTGCTGTAGGGTGTCCCTGTCCACCCTGTAATGCTCTACTATCTCCAGATCATGTAGCCCCTGGTAGGTTACCCTGGGTCTGAACACTCTCCTCCTCCTCTGGTGCCTGAGGTGGTCGTGCGCATCATCCTCCACACCACCTTCAGTCTCCAACACATGCTGGTGGATCAAAGCTATGGCAGCCCCTAACATGTACATAATAAAAGTTCCCCATCTGTATACATCACTGGTGCAGAGTGTATGGGAATACACAAATGTGTGTGAGGTGCTTTCACACTTTATAGTATTGTGCTATGGATGCTGCTGATGTCAGTGGGTGTGTATGAGCTATTCCAGCTGCAGCGTGTCTTAATTATGGGTTTTGCAATGAGTACTGCAAGTGTGGGTCCTTTACTGTGGAGATCTACTTGCCTGCCTTGATTAATCTGTTGCCCTTTAATTCACTTTTAGACCTGGATTCCCTCCCATTACCAGGTATGCATCCACCTGCCGTCTTTCTTGTTTTGTACTTTCCCTACCCAGTCATGGCAAAATGTGCCTTGTAGCTGATATACTGCAAATTGGCTTTGTTCTTCTTTGACACTTTACTGTTTTCTTTGCAGTACAGCCCCGCCCCGTTCCTGTTCTGCAGGTAGCTGCTTGCAGACTTGTTAGCTGTTGTCAATGGCCTACTGTAGGCTCCAAAGTGTTAATTATTCATTTGCACTCCAATTCCACTGCTGCAGCATTTCCTTATTTCTTTCTTATATCCTTTCTGTTTCAGCTGCAGTGTGTGCCGTGCATACCTGTTTACCGGGTTTATACGCGTTTTCATGTCTGTTCACATGCATACTCGGTTACCTTGTTTACTCTCAGCTAAGCATAGCTATGGCCAATTCAACACACCTCTATCCTGCAGCTTTGCCTAGCTGGGGCAAACCGGTTTAGCAATTCTCCAATGTGCTTACAGCAATGGCGACACACCCCTCTCTTGATGTCATCTGTATCTCAAGGGCACTCCTCAGTGTTATAACGCTACGCTGTGAGGTGCATCCTTACACCAGTGGGGAATCTGCGATTCACTATTACTCCTCTCATTTGCATGGCATTGCCTACTAATTCTTAGCTACTGCGCATAACACTGTCACTGCCTCTTAGCAACCCTTGTGCCATAATATGACTATTATGAGGAAATCGTGATATGTGTTTCATTGTGGTTTTATTCTATATTTTTATATATTGCTTGCGATCCCCTATGCGCACAGCTGCCCCATGCTTCCACATCGCAATAGTGCGACTATATATATTAAATGTTAATTTTATATTTTGTACATTTTTTTTATGCCAATGGCTATATATTTAGCCATTGGCATATATTAATATAATACATGTGTTTGGTCAGCTGTCATGGCTCCAATTTTATGTTTGCAAAAATGTAAACCATTTTCTGCGATTTACATTTCTGCATGCTTACACTATGCCTGCACCACTTCCTGAATCACTACATACCTTCATTTGCATGCTACACTGCTGCACATGGGGTAATTAGCATACAAGGCTTAGGAGTTGTGCGGGCGTAGCGTACGCTGGTAATGCACATGGAAACAGCTCGTATCTGAATCGCTTGGCGGCCATATTTGGTGTTAGAACATCGACGCTATGCCTGCACCTGGCGCAAGCTTCATGAATCCTGGGGGATGTCTTCAAACATTGACCTTATAAAAAGACAAAAAAAAGAAAAAAGTACCTTAATGGGTTTAAGCATGGGGCAAGCCCTCTTGCACCCCCCACACCCCTCGTTACTTAAATATACCAACTCCAACACTACATTGCAGTAAACAGAAATTTCCCCTTATGGAGATTTCCATTTTCACACTTGAGATTCTGAGCGTTCGATATTCTCATGTCGACAATGTCAGATTCAGCATTTGTTGGCTTTCGAGAATATAATATTGACCCCTTTTAAGCACTTGTAAATGGGTTTGCGTGAGGGTAAGCAATGCTAACCTCCGGTTAAATATGCTTAGAGAGAGTTAGCTTCAACATTGCTTAACCTGTGTGCGCATTGCTTACCCCCATGCAAACGGGCTTAAACCCCCTTACTAGTGCTTACATATGCTTACTTCTGCTTACTGCTGCTTAATAGTGCTTACACTTACTTACTAGTGCTTACTCTCACTTACCACTGCACTAATTTAGACAGTAACGTCTAATGGTTCTTGGGAAGGTGGGGGATTTGGAAGCTGTATGGAGTTATCATTCATTACACATTTTACCTTCCATTTGTATCCATGATTCCTGTATACATATACTGTATGGGGCACATGTGATTATCTGTGGATTTTGCAACATTATGACACTGACACCTCACATCTGCATTTAATGCAATACTCCATTTCACAAATATATGTTATTTAGTAGGATATGCAACTAAAATATTGGTCATAACATGATTTGACATGGAAAATGGAATGTGCTACAGTGGGATTCGAACCGGGAATGCCTGCTTGTAAGGCGAATGCTCTGCCCACTACACTATTGCTCTGCTGCTTCATTTGTATATATCTTCCTTGTTATCCTCTTCAGCCATTTAAGCTGCATTAACCATAGCTAAGCAATGCGCAAACCTGCGCACCTATGGTTAGCTTTAATTGGATTCATAAAAAAAATGGTATGTTTATTTTGTTTGTATTTATTATTGCTGTTGTACATGTGGGGGGATGCTGCTGGGGATATGCGGACACCTATGAGCAGTCTTGCTCATTCTTTTGGCCTTTCTGCTGTTCTTCTTTGCAGGAGCATGTATATTCTGAGAGCTCTGCTCTTAGACATGCCCCCTACACTCTTACACATGCCGTGTAAGATTTGGAGCTCAGGCAGCACGCCTTCATTAATATGCATGGCGCGCTGCCATCCTGCTCCTAAACTGCCACTTCCATGCAGGACTAAGCTAGTCCTGCATGGAAGATTAGTAAAATCCGGGGGAGAATTTTGAGTGGCCTTTTATGGTTGGAATGTTCTGAAATAGAACGTTTTGTCATTATTGGTTCATGCATTTTGTTTAACTATAAATTTAACAAATTTAAAACACCCACTAACAAGTGTTCCAGTATTATACAAGGAATATAATTTAATACAAGTCAGGAAGGTGAATCAAAGAACTTATGCATGCATCTATGCATGGTCTTAAAAATGTGTGCAAGGAGCCCATGGTTTGAAAACAGCCCAAGGTAAACTTAATCCACCACTGGCCAGATGCAATTTCAGTGAATGTTTCAAGGACAGAGAAGTTTACTGTTGTATATTTTAAGTCTGTTTTCATTGTGAAACATGTATTGTTTGGTTTAGCAAATGGCTATCAATATTTTTACTATAAAATTTGAAATAGAAGTTTTAAACTAAATCCAAATACCTGTAATCACTGTAGAAGTAGAAGAAGAAAATTGTATGCACACTGACAGATTTGAACAGTGTTTATGGTAACTGGGTAGAACTAGCCAAATAATGGGGCACTGGAATTTGCTTTGGGAGCAATACATTACCCTGCCTAGTGCCCCATTTGACTATGATGTGGCTCTGCCTACACCACAACTCACAACCTGAACCTCTGCAGCAACAGCCAGACATAAGAGGAAACATAAGACAATTGTTGTTTACTTGTGAACACTCTATTTTCTTTAACATTATACATTGATATAACTACTAATGCTATGCAAGTCATTTCATTCATTGCTGTACTTGCTTAGTATATGTTTGTTTAAATATTTATTAATATCTGAATTCTCTTACTGTGGGGTGGCCATGGTGGTGCAGCGGTTAGCGTTGTCACCTCACAGCAAGGTGTTCTCCAGTTCGATCCTCAGCTGGGGTGCCTTCTGTGTGGAGTCTGCATGTCCTCCCTGTGGTCACATGTTTTTTTTCCGGGTGCTCCGGTTTCCTCCCAAAGACATGCTGAAGGTGGAATGGACACTCTAAATTGGCCCTAGATGTGAGTGTGTGCCTTCTGTGGAAGGTTGGTTGCTGGGCTGGCAACTCGACACTGTAAAACTCCACTGCCAATCATGAGTGGACAGGTGATCCACTGTGGTGACCCCTAACTGGAAAAAGCTGAAAGAAGATCTGAATTCTCTTACTGTGCCAATGTTTCCTTTAATGCAAGTTATAAATAGTAGGACTGTGTCTTCCTTTAAATTGTTGCACTTTTAAATGTGTGCTCAGCTTCTTTACTTGGGGGAGGGAGATGCCTAGACTCATTCTATATGCTTTTAGACTAGGTTCTAATTTTAACTGTTATGGTTTGCAAACCCAAATTGCAGTTTCATGTAATCAAATCTGAACTTTGTTCAGGCAAAAACAGAAGCTGTATATATACAGAAAAATGTATCAATTCAAGGAAGTTTTCCATTCATTTCAATTCAGCCTTCATTGAACAAAACATAAAACTGTTACAGATTAATGCAGAACATATACTTCAGGACAATAATGTGTGCTTTGATAGTTTTCTGCCTAATATCTGCAGGCATATAGGGGGTGTTTTAAAGATATATACTGAAATAATATAACTGTTCATTTCTCACTAAACTATATGCCGGTCATTCCCTTAACACTGGAACCTCCACCCCTCCCCCAACCTCCACTCTGACTAGGGTGTGGTGCCTGAGTGAGCTCAGTCATCTTGTACGTGCAAGTCAATATTGTGGAAGAAATTACTGTACTAATAAGTATTTTTTCTGTCCTGTGCAAACAAAATCTATTCTTTACAAAAACAGTCTCCATGCACTTTAACTACTAATCTCAGGAACACCAAACAAGTATCACCACGATGTAGTAAAAAGCTGTTTTATTATAAAAGGAATAGCAAGCGCTTTCGCATACAACCAAGTATGCTTCTTCTGGTTACAATCAAATTAAAAAATGCATGCACTTTTATATGAGTACTAATTGTGTAATTAAATTATTAAAATACTTAATTTCCCACTTTTTCTTTGTAATTAATAATCAATCAATTAATGTAACTATTGCTATTTAAAGCAACATAGTGACATATATAGAGGTACATGTTTAAAACTAGCAACCGTTAGGATGATAATCTACAAGAAGTCAGATAGCAAAAACAACTCATGATAGCAAATGCAATCTACTACATCACAAAAATCACCCTTTTATCAAGTGAATGTAAGAAACTTCTTATTTAAAAAAACATAAGTATTTTATTGCCCTACTAATAAAGGTATAAATATTAAACTAATGCATCAATATAGGGCATCAAACAATCTATGAAACTCTTGTTTTCCTAAATATTTAATGCCTTTTAGAAAGCAAAAGATACAAGTGTTGAAAAGACTAATTAATTCTAAAATTAGTTAAAATGAATAGATGCAATACTCAAACAACAATATATGTCCCCATAGAATGCAAACATTATGATCTGGGGACCACAATGTGTAGCTCTGTTATTATATTTAATTCTACTCAAGGTAAATATATATTTATTTAATGTACATCTATATGTATTAATATTAATGATGTTGAAACATATATATAAATATACAAGTGCACAAATTAAATAAATTACAGTAAAAATTTTTAAAAGTCTTAAAAACTTCAACTGGGTCCATCATAAAGGTGGATTTTGGATTCAAAGTAACTTGTCACTATATTTTTACTATCTCGAGGCTAGGACAGGTTTAATACTGATAGTACTATTAAGTCCTGGTATAATATGGGCCTTTAATCTCAAAATCCATTGAAGTTCAACATTTTCTAAATGGGTCATATTATCTCCTCTCTTTTTAATTTGTTTGACAACCTCTATTACTCAAAATTTAAAGCTATGATCTTGAAACATGCTAATATGTTTAGCTAGAGCATTAGTTAAAATTAATTTCCTCATTACATGTATGTGATTATGAATACGATCTTTTAATCTTCTGGATATCAAGCCTACATAGTAGGCATCACATTTTTGACGTGGCTAAATAGATAACATTGGTAGTGTTACAGGTGGCCTCTACTTTAAAATGGTATTGGTAGTTCAGGCCTGGTACATCAAAATCTAAATCTTTTGTGATATAAGAGCACATATTGCATCTATTACATGGTATAGTACCAAGATGTAAAGTCTTAATGCTATCAGAATCTAAATTTAGTCTTTCATTACATATGAGTCTCTTCAAGTTCTTACTATTTTATAGCAAAAAGTAGGAACATTACCTACTGACTTCTTAATATCTGGATTTACAGTCAAAATGTTCCAATTTTTCTTAATTATAGCTGTGATGTTATAGTTGTCATTGGTGTATCTAGCTATAAAAGAAACAATAGGTCTAGTAGTACTAGATGCTGCTCTATGCCAAAAACTATATGGCTTAACATTGCTTTGTTTATTAAGATACTGTTTATTATTACTCATATTATTGGTATTATCCATCATTATAAAATCTTTATTAACAGCCTCAATTAAATCAAGGGGGTATCCTCTTGCTAAGAACAAATTACTCATAATATCTAGCTGTCTTCTTCTTTCTATCTCATCACTACACAATCTAGAAATCCTAGAATATTGATTTTTGACTATGTTGTGAAAAATATGCCTTGGGTGCATACTATTGTACTGTAAAATGGCATTTTTCCAACATGTCTTTCTAAAAATGTTAGTACTAATAATAACTTCTTTATTGATAGAGATAGTAACATCTAGAAAATTAATATGGTCATGAGAAAAATCAAGCGTAAATTCAAGAAAATCTGTAGTGGATTCAAAATAACTTAGCAGTTCTCTTAAAGAGGGTAAATCACCTTTCCATAAAATAAAAATATCATCTACGAAACGTCTGTATAAAATCAAATTATCCATGTAACAGCTGTTAAAAACATGTTCACATTCCCAATAATATAAAACTAAATTAGCATAAGAGTTGGCAAAGGGGGTCCCCATTGCAACCCCCCATACCTGTTTGTACATTTTATCTTGAAACGAAAAACCATTATTGTTAAGTACTAGATCTAATAATGTACAAATTAATATTTGTGAATGGTTATCTGTCATGCTATGTCTATTCATTACTTGTCTCACTGCTTCTATTCTATAGTCATTAGGTATAGTTGTGAAAAACATTTTCACATCCATAGTTGCTAAAATAAAAGGTGAAGAGTCAATTTTGTCTTTTGTAATAGATTGTAAGTCTCCTAATAGCTGATGTGTATCCCTTAAAATAGTTGGTATACTTCTTACCATCGGTCCTAACTTGGATTCCAAATAAATTGAGATATTCTCAGTCAACCACTTATTACCTGCCACTATAGGGCATATTGGTGGTGGGAACTTATTCTTGTGCATCTTTGGGAGTCCTTTAATAAAAGGAACCAAGGGCTTTTCTATTAAACAATAATCATAAAGCTGTTCAGTCAGCTGTGTACACATTAACAAATCATAGAGATTATCATGAACAGTATATATCAATCTATCTAGCTCCTGATCATTTATAGGAACATATTCCTTAACATTGCTCAACATTTTAAACATCAAATTATTGTAAAAAGCAGTGTCCATTACCACCAAACCACCTCCCTTATCAGCTGGTCTAACTATCAAACTCTGATCATTGGTGATGTGTGTAAGGGCTTTTTGTTCTTCTTTACTTAGATTATAAAATATAGGACAACATTTACTTCCTTTGACAGAATTCGAAAAATACTGATAAAAATCATGTTCTCAAACCTGAACAAAGCAATTTACATTTGATGGCATATCAGGAATGAAAACGCTTTTTTTCTTATGCGTAACTACATTGTTTGAAGCAAAGGCACAAGAATCATTGTTAAACAAAAGTTTCAATGATACATTTCTGGCAAATGTTCGTATATCAATTAATAATTCAGTTAGTCTACTGTCCTGCGATGGAACAAATGAGAGACCTTTATTTAAAAGACTCTTTTCATGAACACGCAGTGAGCGACTCGATAAGTTAAAGACTAAGTCATTTAATTCTTCTGTCTTCTTCTTACCTCCACATTCTCCTCCGAAAACTTTCTTTTTCTTCTCCCTCTGCTGTTGGACCTGGTTCTGTTTTGTATCCGATATTGCACCGGAAAAGGTAAAAAAACCACCATTCAATGCCCCTGACATAGGAGCTTTAGGTTTCACACCATTAATATTATCTGTTCATGTTAATGCTTCCTGATTCGGTGGTGGAGTGTTAATTGTTGCTTCTTCCTCACGTTGCTGTCGCTCAGTGTGAGTAATCCCTACCAATGTCATCGCGTTGTCTGTTAAGGTGGAATTTAAAGTGGAAGCATCACTAGAATTTATCAAATGCTGTGATGTGACAAGTGGTGGGGACCGTAAAGTAGTATGATCATTGGTTGTATTTAAGCCAGAAGATTGTGCATTAAACCTTGGCCAAACAAAAATTTGACCCATGCAAAAGTCATTATAGTCTCTTACTAATTTTTTATGTTTAGTTTGTTGAAGTCTCTCGCTGAAAGCTATGACCTGCAGGTACATGGCATCAACTTTTTAAATATACGTTTTCCCTTTAAAGCTCTTGCTTATGTTATCGTGCTGATTTTCTATTTTAGAGATTAATTCACGTTCTATAGGGGTAAAATAGTCAATCAACAGACCAATGTATTGCTTGCTGAAACTAATATTGAGCTCCTGCCCTTTCTTCAGCAATACAGGATGAGTATCCCCGTAAGTAGGCATGCATAAAATACGCATGCCTCTTGGAATAACGTTGAAATGAAGGCATGCTTCAAGGTGGCGCCTTTGCCAAATTAGTCTGTGCAGTTGATATAAGTTGTTCTCTAATTCTCTGAGGCTATTAAAGAATTCCTTGTAGTCAATAACAGTACCTGTATTAACAGTTGCTGGTAAATGTCGATCCAAATCTAAGCTTAAGAGCGGATTAGTCTCTTGGTGAATGACATACTTCCATTTATTTATATTCACTGCTGGAGTTGGATTGTAGTCTAATTCCACTTGGACATCCTCCATCGTGTGATGGTAATACAATCTTAATAAGGTAAAAAATATCAGCAGTAGAGAGATGATTACCATCCAAGGATCTTGGTTGTAAAATCGAAGTAGTCTCAGGAACACCAAACAAGTATCACCACGATGTAGTAAACAGCTGTTTTATTATAAAAGGAATAACAAGCGCTTTCGCATACAACCAAGTATGCTTCTTCAGGTTACAATCAAATTAAAAAATTCATGCACTTTTATGGGAGTACTAATTGTGTAATTAAATTATTAAAATACTTAATTTCCCGCTTTTTCTTTGTAATTAATCATCAATCAATTAATGTAACTATTGCTATTTAAAGCAACATAGTGACATATATAGAGATATGGATATTTACATATTAAATAAACATGTTTAAAACTAGCAACCATTAGGATGATAATCTACAAGAAGTCAGATAGCAAAAACAACTCATGATAGCAAATGCAATCTACTACATCACAAAAATTGCCCTTTTATCAAGTGAATGTAAGAAACTTCTTATTTAAAAAACCATAAGTACAATAGTAGGACTGCGTCTTCCTTTTAATTGTTGCACTTTTAAATGTGTGCTCAGCTTCTTTACTTGGGGGTGGGAGATGCCTAGACTCATTCTATATGCTTTTAGACTAGGTTCTAATTTTAACTGTTATGGTTTGCAAACCCAAATTGCAGTTTCATGTAATCAAATCTGAACTTTGTTCAGGCAAAAACAGAAGCTGTATATATACAGAAAAATGTATCAATTCAAGGAAGTTTTCCATTCATTTCAATTCAGCCTTCATTGAACAAAACATAAAACTGTTACAGATCAATGCAGAACATATACTTCAGGACAATAATGTGTGCTTTGATAGTTTTCTGCCTAATATCTGCAGGCATATAGGGGGTGTTTTAAAGATATATACTGAAATAATATAACTGGTCATTTCTCACTAAACTATATGCCGGTCATTCACTTAACACTGGAACCTCCACCCCTCCCCCCAACCTCTACTCTGACTAGGGTGTGGTGCCTGAGTGAGCTCAGTCATCTTGTACGTGCAAGTCAATATTGTGGAAGAAATTACTGTACTAATAAGTATTTTTTCTGTCCTGTGCAAACAAAATCTATTCTTTACAAAAACAGTCTCCATGCACTTTAACTACTAACCAAGATAATGAAATACTGTTAATGAAATTATGCGGTAAATTTAATGTAATTTTTTTCTTGGTTTGTGTATAAATAGATTTATATGCATGAAAAATAGTAAATGTACTCATACAGATGTATAAATGTAATTTACAGACATATATATATATATATATATATATATATATATATATATATATATATATATATATATACTTACATATATTTCTTTACTCAACCATATACCTTTGTATTATACAGACAATTCTGTTATCACATAACATTCCATATGTCTGCATACAGATGAAGTTTTGTGCACAGATATATGTATGCTAACATTTGCATTATTATCATAACATTATAGATGTATATTTGCAGTTAAATATATTTCTTCTAGCAAATACCTTCAAATATCTAAATGTCTTATAGTTTACTTTTTAAACCTATGTTTACTACAACTAAAAAAAATACATTATTATAGAACTCTGGCCTTCTCAATGCTACTTAGTCAACCCACTCAGCCAGATGGTTGGGCCTATCTTTTTGTAGGTCATTGTACCTATGATAGCATTGGTGGCTGGAATGGATGATCCCCATCAGTGATGACAGGGGCTCACCCAACTCTCGACAGATGTTTATTTTTTCCAGTCACTACCTCTGAGGTACACCTTGATTTTATCCAAGTATGAATCACTCAGAAGGTAAAGCATAATTTTTCTCTCCTTATCTGTCCAGTTCAGAACAAGGCATTGTGCCTTCATAGATACTGCCATCATTCAAAGTGCCAGTACCAGAATGAAGAAAGTATGAGTAGGGTTGTGGTTCACAGGTTTAGAACAAATCCCTCTGGAGTGACATAACCCTGACTCATCCCAGTTAAAAAGCAGGGGCATTAGACTAGTTACTGTTATTATTGACAAGTGTGGTGTGACAAAAAATGTGTTGTTATCTACAAGTTTTTTTTATAGGAATACATTCACATTTCATTTATTTGGTGGATAAAAGTCATTAGTGACATCATATTTTTTATATTACTAACAATTGCTCCTTTCATTGTGTAGTACCTTTGCTGCCTTTTTGAGTATTATACCTAAATATCATTTTTACATGCATCATGCAGTATAGCAGCAATGTTATGTTTTTTTGGGGGGGTGTTTTTTCAGAAATAAATATTCCTGTGTGTATGTGAGATTACCAACTCTTAGTAAATGATGAGTGCTTTGAATTAATAAGGTATGCTAGATGATGTAAGATTGGGCAGAGATTATCCTTCATGGTTGTGTAAACTCCCATGCATATGACTCCATTTGCTTTTTCTAAACACAGTCAGCTTTGAGCATAACTGAGGCTATCTGCATGTTTCTGCAGTATGCTAGGGACTGCTAAGGAGTGCTGTGGACTCTGCTGCTATTCTCAATGCATTCATGTGAATGCAAGACCAATTTTTTGAGTTGCTGAGACCTAATTTCATGCATAAGTGGCCATATACATTGATGCATTACTGCAATTCATACAGCTAAATGTAAAATGACCTAATTAATCTGCATACAAAATGTGTAAATGACCCAGAACTCACATGAATAAGTTTAACACTGTCATATTAACTTGCAAATGCAGACTTTTTAAAGTAAGGAAAAGTAATTGAAATATCACAAATTAATATGAAACCATTCAAAATTATGTAAGATCATTGAGTTCATTTCATAAAATGTTTTGTTTAAATCATATGAGATGCATAGTACAATGACTATAGTGAATACTGTCAAAAGCTGTCATTTGTAAATGGAAATTAATTCCAGCAGTAGTGGAAAAGATTAGCAATCACTGATAAAAACATTTACTGTGGTGTCATGGTAGAAATTTAATGATTTAATTGTGAAGTACTGAAGTTACAAGGATGTTTTGTTTGCTCAACAGAAGTATCTTTACTTGGAGATTTCTGAGTGTCATTACTCTGATGAAGTGACAGTATTATGAATACAAGAAACTGGAAGGGGCTAGGGGAAGTAAGAATCTGTTAACAAACTGCTCGCCTTAGTATTGTGAATGGATTCATGATAGTACCGACATGACTTCAACACTTTACTTAGCTGGACTGAGACTCTGCATGTATGTCTAATCATGGGGGTTGTGTCACCTAACTTTTTTTTTCTGAGAATGGCAGGCAAGCTTTCATTATTATTGGGTATTTAAGGGGAATGCTTCAATACTTTTGTGTATATGTCTTGAAGACTGTTTAAGTCAAGGAGCTAAAGTTAAAGAATAAACTGGGATCTTGTCTGCAGTTTGTGCATGTCATTTTGGATACTTTTTAGCTTCTCTTCTGTGGTTTTGCATGCATGCTTTCAGTGTTATGTTGTTTGACTGAGCATTACATCATAAGTTTTTGTGGATGACTGTGACATATATTTAGGAGCAGTAATGATTTAAAATAAGGGATAAAAGCATAGAAAGGACACCTTTAGCCAGGAGGAAAACCACATCCTTACGGTTGCCCTTCGGACATATAACAATTGTATGTTTGGTAAAGGGGGACCCAAACAAGCTGAGAGGGCAAAAGCAAGGACTCAAGTTACAATGGACATTAATGCAGTCAGTAGAAGGAACCACATATTAACACAGTGCAAGAATGATATGGTAGGAATGTGCTAGAACCAAGGCAAGTCAGATTGTAATTGCCCTTACAAGTACTGGTTTGAGGTTCCAATACATACGCTTCAACACCAGATGAGAAATGACTGTGACACAGAAGATGATGGCACTGCAATAATCAGCGATGGTGTGGACAATGGCTATTACCAATGTCTGCATCAGCAACAACTATTTGTTCAGGAAGGTTGATTTAAAAACCGTAACATATGTTTATATAGAGAATTGAATGCTAACTTGGAATGTTTACATTAAACACAGAACAATTACTATTAGCAGGTGAACCTTCCACATCTGAATATAATAACTATGAAGGTAGTGTGGATGTTAAGTGTCCCCCACAGCTCCTTACTCACATACATTAGTTTATGCTATTTTTTTACTGGTGATTTTTTCAAATCATTTTTTCAGGTTCAGTAGTGAAAACAAACAGTTCCACTATACCAATAAAGTTGAAGAATATCAGCAGCAGAATAGCTGTTGAAGATGATGATGATGATGATGATGACAACATAGTTATATTTATGAGGCAGCCTGAGTAAAGTAGCATGCAGTTCCAGAGTTTAATGGTAGGATTTCACACCCCACAACACAATGAAGTGACAGTATATCACAAAGTCAAGCACATGCTGAGATTACACTCATTTGTACAGGGAGAAAACACATGCACCGCTACACCAGTATCTCCAAACCCAGATAAACACTTTGAGAAAATTTAGAGGTAACAGCGTCCATAGTAACACCTTTACAAAGGGGAGCCAGGTGTAAGGAACCACAGAAAGCATTGGCTGCCCAGCAGCAAGTGTGCCATGGCATTGTTAGGGCTCAGAGCACTGTCACAGAGAGTTAACTAGAAGTGATCAGAGTCCTCCAGGATGTAAGTAGGGATTTTCAGCACTACAAGGAAATGGCACAGAGTGGGGATAATGCCATGACCACAATGATGCATAGTATGGTAGCACATTAAGCATCCATGGCTGACTCCATTTATAAACTAGTTAGAACTTACCAGACTCGAGTAGAAGTCACTTTTGGAAGGAGAAGAGTATTGAGTACAGGGGCAGATAAAATGACACTACAAGTGCTTTTCAAGAATGTAATGTAATTAGTTGGTGGATAAAGTACAAAAGATTTTTTTCAGGCCGCGTCAGCATTTATCATTTGAGGTCCTGGTCCCATAGCACTATTAGATCAGTGATGGTAGGATCACGTGCATCAAATAGGTCACAACATTGGATTAACTCAACACCCAGCTCTCATGACAGCTCCTCTTCAAAATCACTTGCACCATCATCTACCTCTCTGTAGGAGATGTGTATGACACATATGACCTGGACATATTGTGATTCAATTGTAACATTTTAGTCACTCACAATTTGACCTTTATACATACATGACAATGTTTAACTCCAAAGGGGAAAAAAAAATATTAAACAAAAAAAAAAAAAAAAAAAAAAAAAAGAAAGAAAAAAGGGAGAGGGGATTATATGGAATACAGCTTTCTTTTCTCATGGATCTATGGAAAGAAAGATGTATGCCATAACATAAGATTGCAGTGATTAATACCATAAATGCCCAATGTATTACCATTGTTACAGCTGGCAATTACCTACAACTTAAAAGTAGTAATATATGACTATTACAGGAAATATTAATAAGAAAATTAAGATTAAAATGAGTATCCTGCCATAAAAACAAACACTGCTGCCACTTCACCCTCACCACTGCACAAATGGTGATTCTTTTTTTGTCCATGAGGCCACAAATTATTGTATAAGCACAACATTAAATAATCTGATGTACAGTACTTCAATAGACAACATAGTTCAAACTAAGGAAATATTGCATTTGATACATATATATATATATATATATATATATATATATATATATATATATATAAACAATATTCATTCATTTGCAAGGTATGATCTCATTTTAAATACTGAAGCATCACTTCTTACTAACTGTATCATTTCAGTCATTCAGTGCATGCATACTTAGGTACACCACCTCACAGGAATATATTGTGCAAAGCAAGTAAAAATGTGATTATTCCTTATAAGGTGCCTTACAATATTACTGAACAAGACTCAGTGAGTATTCAGGCATGACTTTTGCCAACACTAATTTGAGTATCTCTTCTGAAGTAAAAGAAAGTTAATTATTTAAAGATGAGAAGGAATGTGGGATGAACAGTGACTGTAAACTGTACACCACACAGCATAACCCACAGACATCATTGCATGCAACAGTTATACTCTATGTACTTTATACAAGAAAGAAAACACTAACCTGAATGTCATGGTCCATAGTTCTGGACTAGATTCCGTCTCTTTACCTGATGAGCACAAGTCCCTTATTACTGTTGCTCACTGGTCACTATTTTTCATAGTAGGACTGGAACTGGGAGCTGCAGTGACAACATGGGAATACTTCATCACCAGACTGATACATAATCATGTTGTGCTGAATGTAA
>NC_056745.1:602525934-602583434 GCF_019279795.1 Protopterus annectens
AGGAGAAGGTTACTGTCAGCTGCCTGTCGGGTGCCAGGATCCACCACATAATCCATGCACTCAGGTCACTCCACAGCAAGTACAAATATGCCTCTGTCATTGTCCATGTTGGTGTGAATGACCTGAGACATACCTTCCTCGACTACATGAAAAGAGACATGGAAGAGCTCTCCGATCTTGTAGCCCAGGCAGGTATGACCCTAGCCCTGAGTAGCATTCTGCCATCACCCAGAATGATGCCGCAGTTCAAGGACAAAATGATTGACTTCAACAGTTGTCTAAGCTTCTGGTGCCATTCTAAAGGGATCCAGTATCTGTCTGCCTGGGATGACATGGTCGACAGACCACGATGCTTAGCCAGAGATGGCCTGCACCTGTCACCCCTGGGATTCTGGATACTGGCTAAAGTTCTTGCCGCCCCTATAGTGCCTTTTTTAGGCAAGATTCAAATGACAAATTCATCACCGTAACAAAAACAGGCAAGCAAAAACTGAGGGTGATGCCACTTAATGCTTGAAGTCTAAATCTCAAAATGCACTCACTGGAGGCACTCCTTAAAATGGAGAACATTGTTATCTTTGCAGTGACTGAGACCTGGTTCAAGGCTCCAGAGAGCACCCCTGCACTACCAGGCTATAACTCATACCACACTTTTCGGCCATGTAACCTGGACCAGAAAACCAAAGGCGGAGGTGTGTCCATATTCATTAAGGATATCCACACCTCCAAGCTAGTTGCTCAGCATAATGCAGCCGAGGTTATCCAAGTGCAACTAACTCTGGGCAAAACTGCATTCCAAATTGTAGCTTGCTACAGATCACCCACCATGCCCCAGGATTCCCACTCCTCTTTTCTTGATGTACTGGAAAATATTAGGGCTCAACCAAACACCCTAATAATGGGCGATTTCAACTACCCCACCATTAACTGGGAAAACTACTCATGTACCAACTCCTTTGCTCAATGCTTTCTGGAATTCATAAACTCCAATGCCATGGATCAACTTATCCATACCCCCACCATGGGCAACAATATTCTAGATCTAGTCATTACCAGCATAAGTGACCGGTGTTCCACACCTGAAGTCAATGCCTCATTGGTCCGATCCAACCATAAGCTAATTACCCTAGATATCCACATCTTGCCCCCACCCCCCATTAAGGAAACCATGGTAAAAAAATTTCTCCAAAGCCAACTTCATGCTTCTTAAGACAGAAGTGGTGAACTTCATGACACCCATGCAGAGGGACAATACAGTTATGACTACTGAATCCTACACAATTGCACTTTATAAGCACTTACATGAGTGCATGGATCATGCTAGCCCAAACAGAACCAAGATGCTATCCTCCAAAAAAAAGAAGCCAATCTGGTGGTCCCCTGCCATAAACAAACTGTACAACAGAAGGAAAAAATTGTTGCAAAAGAGAGTAAAATCCCACAAGTGGAGGAGCTCCCTGGTCAGCCTCAGGAAGAAGCTACAATCACTGATAAAATCCTCCAAAGCTAGTTATGAAAACAAAATAGCCACTGATTCTAAAGACAACCACAAAGCATTCTATAGCTATGTCAAGAATCTCAGTGGCAACACTCAGATCTGCTCTGAGTTACAGCACAATGGCACTAAATATACAGACCCAACTGATATTGCCAACATCCTGGCAGATAGGTTCAGTACTAACTTTAGCCCACCTCTCACCCCCTAAAGAGCCCATCTCTGTACCGGAAGAATGCAAAGTTCCTGTAATCACGGCTGCACAGGTAAAAACCACACTCTCCAAAGCCAAGAACACAGCATCCATGGGACCAGACAACATCCCAGGCTGCATTCTACAAGAACTACAGAACGAACTGACACCCCACCTAAGTACCATGTTCAATCATAGCCTCACCTCAGGCTTTGTTCCTGCTGAATGGCGCACAGCAACAGTTATCCCACTCCACAAGGGGGGAGCCACCATGGACCCCGGGAACTACCACCCCATTAGCCTGACGAGCTTGGTCTGCAAGGCCATGGAATGTATCATCATGGAACTTATAAACAAAGACATTGGTAATCTCCAAACTCTGAACCCCACCCAGTTCCGGTTTGTAAAAGCAGATCATATCTCCTAAACCTGATAGACTTCTTTGAAGCAGTCACCAAAGCCGTAGACAAGGGTAAGGTGGTTCACACAGCCTATCTAGATCTTGCCAAGGCTTTCAACACCATCCCCCACTCTGGAATTATAGATAAACTCACTAAACTAGGTATAAATCCCTATGTCACAAGATGGGTTGCCAACTGGCTCACTGACAGAACCCACACTGTGAAAGTAGCAGACTCCAAATCCGACTTCAGACCAGTGACAAGTGGAGTACCACAGGGTTCAGTCCTGGGTCCTCTCCTGTTTGGTATCTACTTCTCTGAAGTACAGGCTAACACAGAAGGTCTTTGGCTAATGAAGTTCACAGGTGACTGCAAACTAAGAGCCATAATCGAAACTCCTAACGATGTGGGCATCCTACAAAAGGGCCTCACTGAGACAGATGCCTGGTGTCAAAGCCATGGCCTCAAGCTCAATGCCAAAAAGTGCATTGTCATCCCCTTTGGTAAAAATTCTGTACCCACGAACTACAACATAGGCGGCAGTATACTTAACACCAAAAGTGTGATAAGAGACCTTGGGACACAGGTGGACAGTAGTCTCTCCTTTGATAATCACATTGCCACAGTAGTCAGGAAATCCTTCTACATGGCACACCTCATCACGAAAGGTTTCTCATCCAGGAAAAAAAAGAGGTCATTGTTCCCCTCTACTCATCACTCATTAGACCCCATTATAGAGTACAATGCCCCTTTTGGTATGTACCTCACAAGACATCTACAACAACTGGAAAGGCCGCAGAAATACCTCACAAAGAGGATTACCAGCCTTAAACAGATGCCCTACGCAGACCGTCTCAAAAAACTCCAGCTTTACTCCATCGCATATCACCTACTCAGAGGTGATCTCTGCCTAACATACAAAGCTATGTCAAACCCAGAGCTGTTGGACATGCTCCACTTAAAGAAATCCGAATCCCTCTGAGCGACATGCTCTAGGGACCTAAACTTTGTCACCATAATAAACAGAACATGCCGGAGGGATAGATTCCTGTCCCAGAGGCTTCCCATACTCTGGAATAAACTACCTATCTATATCAAACAAAGCTTCTCATTAGCACTCTTCAAGAAAAATCTTGATGATTGGATGGGAAATAGGAAATTCACCCCGGGGATCACCTCTGTGGCTTTGCTCAACAGTGGCACAGGCAAATAATTTTCTTGCATGGCAAAAGCCAGGGTACCTTTTTGGCTGGGCTTGTATAGGCCCCAGGGCCAATAGCCTAGTACCTACCTAAGAAACTATCTGCAATTCATTTGCTACTAATATATAAAGAGGTAAACAACAAATGTCTTTAAGTATCTTATCAAAGCACAGTAATAGAGTAATTAATCATACCGCCTCAATCAGAAATTGCATCACAAGCACAGATTTGATTGTTGCACTATAGAGATATTAATCAGTTCAATGGATCAGCTTCCATAAAATCTACATATGCATCCAAAGGATACTGGCCTTGCATGGAACACCCAGCACATGATGTTATTACATGTGTGTTTCCATATCCAAGTCACATCCACATTCAGAACCTAATGTCATATGTCTTATGTCATTGTAGCCTAAAACATAGAATGCATCTATTAACACAGAAAAAATCATGATCTGGCATTGTAGAACACTGACATTTTCACAATAAAAGAGAGCAGAAGATAAGAAAAAAATTCCATCCTCAGATGGCTTTTGATGTCTTACCAATTGTAAACCAATGTTTGAACAACGCATTTGTAACAGTGTAGAGAAACAATGTGCCATGTATGTTATTTCAGTCATCCTGCAAGACATTTAACTGGAGTTCATTTCTGTACCATTCTGAAAATCTGCTATAACAAATAATCACTCTGCAATCTCTTCCTATTATACCAGATGCTTTATATGTTTGACAAAAAAATTGAAACATTGGAGAGTTAGTACTTGTTCGTTTTTTAATGGGGGTTTCATCCACAGGACCATATAGGTAAATAAATTAATTTAGTGTAGATTTCAACAAATACTGATGTTAGCAATTGGCATAAAATCAATAATAACAGATTATACATCAAATCTGTGAAAATGAAAAGATTTTCTTCTCACTGCTCCTTACAATAGGTGACACAGTGGTGCTATAATCAGTGCTGCTCCTTCACAGCTCTTGGTTCACTGGTTCAGCACTCCTGCTTTGTTGCTTATCTCATGCATTCAAAAGAGATGATGAAGCGGTGTATAGGTTCAAGATATTGATGCACATAAACACACCAGAAACTGTAAATGGAACATGTACTTAAGCTGACTGACTCATCACTTCAAACACACTCGCATGTGCATCTCCATTCATGAATGCATTAACTCTGGCTGACTATACAACATGGCACTGATCTTGCAAGTGCTCAGTACTTATATACACGTGTTATCTAGCTATAGTGGCTAATAGGTTCAAGATACACACTGAGCTACATCCTCCTTCTTTAATTTGCTCACCTTGTAATAGGAGAAAAAAACATTTTGCATGCTAGATATCACATCAACATTTCAACAAATGAATTCAAGTTGCTGTGTATTTTGGATTGGTTCTGGAAATTCTACCTGATCTGGTCACATAGAAATTATAATTGGGTTTAGTAATAGGGGCAGTCTCTAGGGATTCTTTCTCAATTGGAACTTCAGTGGATACATCAGGATTACTTGAAGAATGTACACTGGCCTCTGGAATTTAAGCAAGAGTAGAGCTGCTCTGAGAAATAATCTCTGGCACAGGTAATCTGCTGCATCACTGTTTCAAAGACTGGAAGTATATGTCTTTGATTCCTTCTGAAATCCATTCCTTCAGATGGTACAATGTAAGATCTTGGTTCTTCCCAAACATTTTTGACAATGCCCACTCGGTCATATCCCTTAGATGTTTGCATTCTCACAATCTCTGTTGGTTTCAATAGTCTGAGAGGTTTGCTGGACATATCGTAGCACAACTTTTGTGACTGACATTTTTTCAAAAGTTGAGCTTTGACCATTTTGTTGTTCTTCACATTTGGTACTAACAATTATTTACTTATTGGTAAAGTTGTTCTTGTCTGAGGACATTAACCTCTGAACAGGTGGACCAAGCAAGTTATCTCGAAGAATGTTTCTGAGATTGAATAAGTTAAAAAAAAACATTGGCACCATCTCTGCTGGATTTATCCAACAAACATTTTGTACTTTGAACTGTATGCTAAGCTAATCCATTGGACTGTGTATACTCAGGACTACTGGTAACATGGACAAAGTCCCAAGTTTCAGCAAATTTCTTAAACCACTGACTTGTAAACTGTGCAGCAGTCAGAAATGACTGTGTGGACTACAATGGGCAGAAAAATATCTCTTCAACTTAGTGATGACAGTGCTGGATGTTAAGTTAGGAAGAAGGTCAATTTCAAACCAATTTGAGTAAGAATCTACTAACACTAAGTAATGCTGACCTTTCTATTCAAAAATATCAGTAGCGACCGCTGACCATGGTAATTTAGGAATCTGGTTTAGCTGAAGTGGTTCTTTCTGTTGATGCGATTTAGTACTATTGCAAACTGAACATGCTAGAGTTTCCTTCTCTATATCCTTTGATATAGAAGGCCAAATTACTATGCCTCTTGTCCTTCTTCTGGTTGAATCAGTATCCAGGTGACCACAATATTCCTGTTGTAATGTTTTAGGAATTACCACTTTAGGACCTTTCATAATGATTCCATCTTCCATCATGAGCTCGTCTCGGTCATGGAAAATACTTTTGCATGTCAAATGGTAAAGTAGTTTGTCATGATGACCATCCTTGACTGATAACATGTTTCACCTTCTGAAGAATTGGGTCTGAAGCTGTGTGATTTCTGAGTTCCTCGAGAAGTGATGAGGAAAAATTTCTGACTTCCCTGACTTCAAAGACTGTTTTCTCACTTACATGTTGCTCTGCTGTTTGTCTGGATGCTCATGACAGAGCATTAGTCAGGTATAAATATTTGCCTTTTGTATAGACAATACTGAAATTGTACTTTTGTGATTTTAACATCATACATTGCAAGTGTTCTGGGGCTGTATGTAATCACTTTTTCAAAATTGTCACTAGAAGCTGGTGATCAGTCTCTGAACAGGTATGCCATAAATATAATCATTGAACTTCGAACATGTAAACACTACTGCCAAAAGTTCTTTCTCTATTTGCACATAATTCAATTCTGTTTGAGTTAAAGTCCTGGATGCATAGGCTACTGGTATACCTTCTTGAAGACATGCTGCACCAAGATCAGACTTTGAAGCATCACAAAAAAGAATAAAATGCTTAACATCATAATATCTCAAAGTGGGTGGAGTGGCAATTTTCTATTTCAGAATATCAAACGCTCTTTGGTGTTGTTCCAACCAGGACCAGTTTACATTTTTGTGTGTCAACTCACATAGGGGTGCTGAAAGCTCACTCAGGTCTGGGATGAACTTTCCCAGAGAGTTGACCATACCAAAACAACATTGTAAAGATGTGACATTTTCTGGAACTAGCGTCATTAAGAATTGCTGCTTGCTTAGACTGATCTGTTTGTATGCCAGAACTGGTAAACAAATGACTCACATAAGTAAATTCTTTCAGCTTGAATTTGCATTTCTGAGGATTCAGTTTAAGATTGACTTTACATGCATAGTCTAGAACTTTCTTAAGGTTTCTGTCATGCTTTTCTTCACCATTGCCCCCTACAATAATATTGTCTACTATGATAGCACAAGGATAACCTGAAGAAATTTGTTCCATTGCACGTTGAAATACTTTACTGGCAGAATTTATCCCAAATGGCATTGTCAAAAATCTGTATCTTCCAAATGGTGTACTGAAATTGGTTAACATCGAAAATTTCAGATCCAGCAAAATTTCCTAAAATGAACTTTTTCCATCTAAGACTGAAAAAATAGTTGCATTTGACATGAGTGGCGACTTCTTCTACTGTGTGCATTGGATGATGAGGATGTTTAAATGCTTTGTTTAAATCTCTAGGATCAATACATATTCAAATATCATTTGAGCTTTTCTTATGAGCTATGAACATGGAAGATACCCATTCAATCAGTTCTTTTACTGGAGCAAGGACACCTACATTCACCATTTTGTCAAATTCTGCTTTTACTTTGCTCTGCATTGCTATTGGAACCTTCCTTCTGGTCTGACAACTGGGCTTACTTCATGGTATATATAACTGGAAGTTTGCCAAGCTCATCTGTGAAAACATCAGCATATTCACAAAAAATGGTCTGTGTAAAAATTGTGTGGTTGTTCAGACTTAAATGCCAGACCTTTTTATTAAATGAAGTCAGTCCCATTCTCAAACTGTCTTTGAGGCCTAACAATGACAGCATGTGTCTTTTGATTACATAAAACTGCAAGTCATAGCTGTTCGCAGCCGAATGGCATGTGAGAACTACTATGCAATCAGTTTTAATCTATTCACCACCATAAGCAACTAGTTTTGCACACTTTTCTGAATCAAGTTTCTCCCAAGCACTTTGGCAAACATTTGTGCTGATATAACATTGCACTTAGATCCAGTGTCTATCTTAAGCTCTACAGCCTTCCCATTAATTTGAACGGTACAAAATATTTTGCTTTTTGCTGCCAACTGATAATCTACTGTATTAACTGTTTTATTGATAACAGAGACACCATCAACATAAAAAGTTTATTACAGCTCTCTAACTGATCAACTTGCTTCTTCGGATGCCCTCTTTTAATAAAAGATTATGCCACTTTAGACTTGCAAAGCGTTTTGAAATTATTCCACTTTTTGCATTTGTGACATTGCTGTCCAAAAGCTAAGCACTTTTTTCATTTAGGTTCACAATTGCGGCAGTTAACAATAAGGTTTGAGTTAGCAAACAACCTCTTTGGTTTATGGCTGAGATTGGGTGCTGCCACATTCTTCAGTTTATAGTGGTTTTCCATCTTAGCTTTGCATTGCACGCTATCAACATTTGCACTGGTAGATACTGTATACATGCTTTTCTCATTCATAAGCATATTCATGTGCTTTTCTGTAAGCTCATGCATTTGACAAATCTCAATGTCTCTGCTTAATGTTAAAGTACTATCTCAAAGCAAAATCTTTCTTACTGCATCATTATTAACACCACATACAAGCCTGTCTTTTATCTGTTCATCACTTAGATCACCAAATCTGGACATTTTAGCTTTATTTCTCAAGTCAGTAATGTATGCTGCTATAGTTTCATCAGGCTTTTGATTTATTGTGTAAAATATGTGCCTTTCCATTGTAATATTCATTTGAGGGCTATACCTTTCTCTAAATTTATGTTTCAAGGACTCAGGGTCTTCCTGCGTTTCAGCCTGTATCACAATATGGTGGTTCTCCCCCTCCTCTGAATACACAGCAGATGCGTACACAAATAAACATTCCCTCTCAATGGCTTCCTAGCCAGCTAAATTGAGTATAAATGCTTTCGTATGTGCATCTTTAGCCTAAAACGCAGCCTATATGAAAATACCATATTCTTGCTCAAGCGCTCTCCAATTTTCAGCAATATTATTATCAAACACCAGTGGTCCAGGTCTACAAAATCCCTCTGCCATAACAACAAAAGTCTGTTAAATATAAGCATAGACCAGGTACTTGCAATTATGCTCAAATGCACAACAATCCCTCTGAAAAGGCTTTACTTTAACACTGCAAATACTGTGAATATTCTGGATACTTCAGATACTTCAAACAGCTTCAGTTAATGTGAAAAACTTGTACATTGTGAAAAAAATTTGATTGTCTTATAGTCTTTTCATGCATTTTAGAGAATTTCTAAAGTATTTTAAACAATTCTGTAATTATTTTGAATATAATATGGTGCAATTTCAGAAATTTTGTTTATCTCAGTAATTATTTTGAATGGTTAGAATACTTCGCCACACATTCAGCAACTGAAAAATCATTTAAATGAGTTTATATACATTTGAATAACCACTGACCTATTTGCGAGTTCACTCCGGCATATTTCCTCACTTTTAACTTCATGCCTCATGGCTTGTGTGCTGCTTCAACTTTGGATCTCATTCTGACACCATGTCACTTATCTCATACATTCAAAAGAGACTATGAAGTGGCATATGGGTCCGAGATATTACATAAACACATCAGGAACTGTAACTGAAACATGTACTTAAGCTAAGTATCTGACTCATTACTTCAAACACACTCACATATGGATCTCCATTCATGACTGCATTCACTCTGGCTGACTATACAAAATGGCATTGATCTTGCACGTGCTCAATACTTACTGTATATGCATGTGCACTCTAGCTACAGTGGCTGACTAGGTTTAAGATGCACAGTGATGTACATGCGTCACATCACTTTGTTCACTGGTTCTGTTACTGCATGTCTGGGGTTTCTTCTTTGTGGAATATTCAGGTTATTCCTGTCTCATTGTGCGTTATCATCAGGTGATCTGGTTAACTCTCATATCCCAAAGGCACACTGAAAGAAGAATTTTCAAACTTCTATACTACCCATATATGTCACTGAATGTATGGATTCTGTGATGGATCTGCATTATGCGAGTGTGTATGTTTTGTAGTGTAGCTAGGATGGGGCAAAGGAGGCACCCACCCAGGGTGCAAAGTGTTTGTGAGTGCAATCAGCTGAACTCATCGCCGTTTAGTGCATATTGTATTTGCAGTCTAAAGTGAAGTGCTGTAACACTCCATGTATGTTAGGAAACTGTAACAGTTGCTTTCTTACAAATGTGGCAAGCAGTCTGCTTCATTTGTTGCGCACATGTATGCATAACCATAAAAAGTAAACAAAGCCAACTTACATTGCATTCATCCAATGAATACAATATGCCTTGACAATACTAGTATTCCTTTGCCTATCTCACATAAATACTGTTTGTTACATCTCACCTTTAATTATGCTGAAAACTTTAGAGTAGCATGGTGTAAGAGTTTTCAGAATCCCAACCTCAGTTTCTTATGGAAAATTAAACTAAAACCATCTGACAAAGAGGGTCGAATGAAATAATTGGACTAGAAACATATGGCAAAACATCATTTACAAATCCTTTGACTGCTACATCTATTAAATGAATATGAAAATCAACAATACAAAGATGAGTTGAATATTACAGAATGAGGTTTAAATGAACAAATAAAACAAATGTGAAGATAATGCTCTCAAAAAATGAAATTTATCATGAAAGAATGCCAGTAAAAGTGAAAGAAGGTAGAAAAATTAGCATGCAATTTGTCATCTACCTGTATGAATGAGAAGGGAAAATCTAAATGTCTTAATACGTTCAAAAGGAAGGGAGTGCTCACTTTAAGAAATGCCTTAGAGACACTTAGTGCAACAGAAATGCATCATCAATTAGCATGTGAAAAATACAAAAAACCTTCAAAGTTAAAAGGAGGTAGTCAGACTAAGCAAATTCACATAAAGCAGACTGAGTATAAGCTTGACAAATGCATGGGTGTGTTTGTTATCATATTGAGTCAGAGCAGTGTGCTGCACATAGCAGAAGGTATAAGAGATTTGAGAGACTGGGCCATTTTATTGTCATTTGCAAGCCAAGAGGTGACCACTGAAAATAAAGCTGAAAGCAATGTGTGGAAAGCATTTTCCTGGGTTCATTTACTACTGGGTCTGAGGTACAAGCAGACTGACTCCTATTCATTGAACATAAGTGAGTTTGAAGACTGAAACATGGGATTATGTTAATGTGATTTCACATGCTACTTATAGAACTTTCACAAAGTGTCTCCAGTTATATGAAGCAGGGATGGAAGTTTGTACCCCTGTAGGCAAGCTCATGTACAGTGGTAGATTCCTAGTCATGTTTAACTGGAAGGTGTACAGGGTTGAGTTTTGGGTTTATGTACTGGATGCTCCTTGTATAATAATCTGTTCAGTAGAGTTTTGGTATGTGAAATGGGCTTAACCTACAGAAATGATCAACTCAGTGTAGATGTTTTTTTTTGGGGGGGGTTGTTCCGCTTACTTGAATATGAGTTAAAATGAGGTACCCCCCAATACCACTACATAAGCATTGACTACCCTCAGGAGGGTGCCATTTCCTATGTAGACCAGAGTTGAGGGCAAACTTAAATGAGTACAAAGTTTGGACATAATTAATAATGCAACCAATCTGATTGAGTGTGTGCTCCAATTGCACTAGTAATTAAAAAGAATGACACAGGTATGTGTTAATTTATGAAATATGTGCTGGAAAATACCACAACACATCTTGTTAATGCAAGGGTGTTTTCCAAGCTAGATACTTCCACTGCATTCTGACATATGCCTCTAAACAATGGAAGCCCAAACCTGACTACCGTTATTACTCAAATGGGAATTTTTGTTTCAGAAGGCTGCTATTTGATGTAATTACAGCACCTGAAATCTTTCAGTGTAAAATGGCCGATTTATTCAATGGGTTAGAGAGGGCATTATTGTTATGGATGACATCTTAGTACTTTGTCCAGATAAAGAGACATGATTTCAGGTTAGTATCAGGGCTTAACAAAGATAATTGCTGCCTTTTGTAAGACTGAGATTCAATACTTTGGTCACAGCAATAGTGCTGGTGGATTCAGACCCAATGCAAGCAAAGTCAGAACAATAGCTGAATTACAAAATCTATCTTGAGTGAATAAGGAGAACAAATCCTAGACAAGATTAACTGCTTGAGCAAGTTTTTCCCAAATCCTTTAACAGACTTGATGAAAAAAAGTTAAAGTTATACTCTTGCCATGGGGATATGTTCAAGTTTGAGAGTTCAACAAAGACATGCTAACAACAACTCCAGTGCTAGTATATTAGGATGCCAATAAACCAGCAATAGTGAATGCAGATATTATTTGCTATGGTCTAGGTGCTCCATTATTCCAAATAAACAATCAATGGCTATGTCCTGCTCTGTATTGTTTGGGAATTCCTACTAATGCTAAAAAGAGTGTTTTGCAAGTGTATAGGAATATGAAAAATTCTTCAAAAGCTAGTATGGCATGAAACTGACCACAAATCACTGCTTCCACTAATCAGTCACCAAGACCTAAACAAAGTGCCAGTCAGATGATAAAAGACTCTAACTGAAATGTTGAAGGTTTAGTACCAGATTAATCCATGTACCTGAAAAGCAGTTAGCTATTGATGGTGTGCTGTCAAGAAACCTTCTCTACATGACTGACTATTGTCTGAAACCAAAGAAGATGTTGCTGCTTATGTGCAGAACTCAATGACAACTAGACCAGTGACTAATACAAAGTAGGCAATCTTAAGCTAGCTACCCAAAGTATCTGAGTGTTACAAGCTGTTATCAAACATGTGAGATGGACGACCAGATTGCTGGAACAAATAAAACAGATTGTACATAAGTACTATATGTTCAGAGTACAGTTACCAAACCATGATGGCTTGCTGTTATATCAAGACAGAATTGCACTTCTCAGTGACCAGTAGTGCTATATCAAATAAATGAAGGTCACCAAGGTCTCACTGAGTACTGGGAAAGAGATGAAATCTCAATGTGGTGGCCAAATATCAACTGAGACATTTTCAAGTTAGTGTCAATGTTCCGTTTCTGTGTTGTGCATAAGACATCACAGAGATGAGAACCCTTAATGTCAATTCTAATCACAAGTTCTTTGACAAAAGATAGCTGATGACTTGTATGAAAATGAAGGCAAAAACTACCTCATTATTGTATATAATTACTCCTGAGATATAGAAATAATCAATGTACCATCCACAGCTAGCCATCAAATCAAAGGCATCCAAGGTATGGAGGTACCTCTTGAGCTGGTTACAGCTAATGATACCTAATTTTTGGTAAGTGAATTCCAAACAGTTTTGTTACTAATTCTGGCTTTACTGATACTATTTCTAGTATTCACTATCTGCAATCAACTAGTCAATCTGAGAGAGCAGTACAAAGATCCAAAAGATACTAACACGACCATGCACTCTCAGAGCTGTCATGGCATATTAAGCTAATCCACATTGTGCTACAGGAATAAGCCCTTTGAAGTTAATGCTTAAGAGACACATATACCCTGGGATTCAATAAGCTATTTTTCCCATGCAAGAACAGTGTAGCCGCTCCTGCATGGAATTTGGCTGCCGAGCGATCCAGTAAACTACAGTTTTGACATGCATGAGCCTGCCTACACAATTCCTGCACAGACACCACTGCACAATGCTAATTACCTCATTTGCTGGTGAAAACCATGCAAATGAGGTGAATTAGCGATTTAGCAGGCAGGCAGGCATCCGTGCAAGAACAGTGTTAGATGCAGAAATGTATTCGGCTACTAGCCAAATACATTTCTGCAAAAATCAAAATGGAGGCATGACAGCTCAAATTAAAGCATGTATTATAATCTTTAGGCATGCCAATAGCCAAGTATATAGCCATTGGCATGGAAAAGTATTTCATTTTTATAAAAATAAAAGTTTTTTTTTTGGCCGATCTCAGCCGTTTAAGTACACGGCAGTGGCACGCAAACGGGATCGTGCCGGAAAAAAAAATTTGAAAACTCAATTTTAAGGGAAATCTGCATTTTGCCATTATTGTCTATGTGACATGCAGAATCAAAACAATACCAGGGAACAGTAGTTGTTAAGGGGAAAGGCTCTGGGGTAGTGCAGTAACTATGGACTAAGGCAGTGGGGTATGCAAATGAGGGGAAATTTACTGAATCACAAAAATATTCTAAGTGCCAAACTACACCTAACCGTGTAGGTACTATAACATGATCATTTAAGCAGGAGGAGCAATAAACATGAAAAGTGGATGTGTCATGCATGGTATAAGCACATTGGGACCCTATGGCTCCCAGATAAGCATAGCTAAGCACAGCTAAGCAAGGGTGTGTGTCTGAGGCTGTTTTGACTTATTCATTGAAATGAAGAGCATGCTTGCATCCAGGGATGGCCATTTCTTCTTGTTTACATTACCAAAATGGGTTTGCGTGGCACGCACCGGGTTTAAAAATAAATAAATAAATAAAATGGAAATAACAGGCTGCTTACATTTGGGCACCAGGTGTGTGCAGTGCACCTTGTGGTTTAAAGGGGGCAGAAATGGGAAGAGAAAAAAAAGGAAAAAAAGGAAAATAGAATAAAAGCAATCAAGAACAAATTACATAGCTAGCAGGTGGAATGCATCACAGTCAGTCAATCTTACGGGCAGCATCTGCAGCACAACAGTTTCAACTATGCAAACAACTTACAGTCTGCTTTTTCCCACAAACTCTGCACCATTGGTGTACACATGCAGGGGAATTTTAACTGGAAAAAAGTTAGGGGCTGCCATTCCTTTGATCCATTAGTATGTGCTAGAGGCTGACGGCGGTGAAGAGGATAATGCTGACAACCACCACAGACTGAAGGGGAGGCAAAGAGTATTCAGACCCAGGGTAACTTATCAGGGGCTACATGATCTGGAGATAGTAGAGGGCTACAGGGTGGACAGAGATATACTTCAGTAAATCATCGAGCTGTGCCGGCCTCAACTCAGACCTAGAGCAAACAGAGGGCAACCCATCCCAGTGTATACCAAGGTATGTATAGTTTTAAGAATACTAGCTACAGATACTTTCCAAAGACCTACTGGGGAGATCATGGGGTCTCACAGGCATCTGGATCCAGGGTACTCCACCAGTCCCTGGATGCCATGCCACCACATGCTGGTGAGCACACTTACTTCCCCAACCCCCTTGAGGAGAGGACCAGCAATATGCGTCTCTTCCACCATCCACCATGTAGCAGAATACCCAGAGGAACTGGGTGCGATACACTGCATGCACATCCACATCAAAGCTCCACCCGATGAACAGGGTAGGGTCTACATAGACCCCAAGGGATTCCCCTCCATCAACTATCAGGTAGTGTGCAATGCCCAGGGCATTATCATGAATGTGTGTGCTGGCAGCCATGGAAGCTATCATGACTCCTACATCTGGCATTTGTCACAGCTGTACCAGGCATTTGCCAGTGAGTGCATCCCATATGGCCATATGGTGGGGGATGCGGGCTACGCACTGGAGCTGTGGATGATGACACCCATCAGAAATACACACACACACACACACACACACACACACACACACACACACACACACACACACACACACACACACACACACACAAGAACACCATAATGAGGCACACACACAAACCAGGATCATTACAGAGCATGTGTTTGGGATGCTCAAGTTACAATTCAGCTGCCTTGACATATCTGGTGGAACCTTGCAGTACTCTCCAGCCATATGTGCACACATGTTCATAGTATGTGCCATGCTACACAATATGATCCTGCAGAAACAGCTGCAGCAGGAACAGCATGGGGAAGGGCCACACAGCCCACCACCATTGCCAAGCTCTCCACAGGCACAGAGGGACTCAGAGGAGGAGGCCCCTGAGCTTGGTCCTAAAGGCAGATGGAGGCATGCCCAGTATGCTCAGGTCTTGGCAAAGATGCAATACATAGCACACACACTGACACTGTAGGACCTCAGGGACTGACACCTCTCTCTGACTTGCACACACAGTAAAATGGATGACACACATATCACATTACCTGTAACTTACCATGTATAGGCAGTGTACTGTGTGCAGCCAGCATAGGAGGCCCTCAAGCAGTGTCTCACAAATGCCGGAGGCACAAGTTATGTCAGTCTTCTTAACAATAAATGAATGGATTAGTATGTTTTGGTAGCATATCTATGTTAATGCTGCATGCATGCAAGGGAATGGGGTGGCCTACTGGGATAGCAGCAGGCAACTGACAGCTATGTGGGACATCAGGAAATGTCTGCCCAAAACTGGCCTTCCCGCTATATGCAGTAGTAACCAAGGTGACAAATCCCAGTATATGTGTATGGACAACTAACTGGGGGTCATAGCTCACAGGCATGGATGCCAGTGTGGAGGTCCCATACCCATCCCTCACACACACACAGCAAGTCAGCTGTAGAAAACCAGAGAGAAATGTCTGGTAAAGGTACACAAATGGCAGCAATGTTGAATTGCCCCCCCCCTACAGACTCACACAGTGATAGCACAACAGGAATCACAGTTGCAGTAAGGCTATGAAGGTTAAGAAGTCTGAAACTCAAATTTATGCCATTACAATCTGACCTGTGCTCTTTACTGATATGCCTCTAGTCCCCAAGATAGGGCACAATAGTATGGTAAATGGAACCAAAACGTAAAGCAAATATCAGCAGTCTGTGAAAATGTGTACAGTTGACAATTGTGCCCCCCATATACCAACAGAAATGCAGTAACATGTATGTTTCAGGGAAATAGCAGCATACCACACATTGGCAGGGCTGTACCAATACACATGAAAACATGTTGTCTGTTCACAATATGCAGGGGGTCAATGAGCTATGTGTATGTATGGTTAACACTGTCAGGATCTGGCCAGCATGTTCCCCTGGCAGTTGTCTTGTAGTGCCCTAGGTACAGTGCCATCTTTGACAGGGCCATATGCAGATAACTGCAGTGCCAACTGTTATGCATGTCAGTGACACCCACTGCTCTGCCACTGAGATACCTGGAAGTCACAGTACTATGTGGAATATACTACACGTATAATGGACATCTTGAAGAATGTGTAGCCGAGGTGCTAAGGTTTTCGTGCATATGGTGCTTTTTGGTACTGTTGTCAGTGGTTATTTCCAATAATCCTTTTTACTTATGTTTGCTGTTACATATAATGGACATGCCTGCACAGCAGAATGCACTCTGTACCAACACCCATAACTCCCAACCTCTGACAGCAAGGCATCTGGACAAGAGCAGAAATAAAAGTGGAACAAAAGCACAATGATAGGAATATGTTGTAAACATCACCCTTACATACTGAGAAAGTTGGTAGGGTGAAGGGTTTGCAGTAGCAGGAATTGTCTGAAGGTTATGTAGTCTGAAACAGTAATGTCTGACATTATTTTGTAATATCACTTTTCAATTATATGTAACTAACTTGCCATAAAAACACAAATTTATGTAGCCAGGATGAAACCTCTAGCCAAGCACCTGGACAACCTGCCAAAAAATGTACAGGTGAGAGATATGGCCACACAAGGATATGACATCTCAGGTTAGAAAGATACCACTTAAGCAGGAGATCCCCAGCCAGTACATCACCAAGTTGCTGGACTGTTTACACAGCATGTCATCACTCAACTGGCTGTAGCCACACCACACAAATGGCCTTGTTGGACAAGAATGTGCATAGCTGCCCTCATAGTATTGGTCTATGCATAATACAACTAGTATTCCTCGGGTAAAGCACTGTGATGATCTGAGGATGTCTGCCACTAGGTAATGACACAATACATTGCAGTGTCAGAGTACATACATGTCAGAAAATGTCTGCTAAACAAACCCAGTACCCCAAGGAAACTCCTGTGTACTCCTGAGAGGTATGGCTGTTGCACACAAAACCTTGGACTGGAGTACACCTATCTCTGAATGGAGTCCCACTCTAACTATGAAAGGTCACACTGGGCAAGCTCCTACACTTAGAGAATCACAGGGCATGTTGAAACCCACATCAGACTATATGACTGTATTGTGTATATGTTTGTGCATACAGACAGCTATGTATATCTTAATTGTCCCCATGCACACACATCAGACAGAATTACCCTTACCTAGCTGTAGGTGGCCCATATGTCATATATCTGCATTTGTTGTGTGAGATACACAGACATATATATGGGCAACAGATAACATATGTCAAGCATACACACACATAGATGTAGGGAAGTGAGAGACAAACAGTGATTGAGTGAGAGAGACACACAGGGGGACACAGACAGAGTGAGTCACACACACAGATACCCTGAATGGCATACACTGATGTCCTGCTGTGGACAGTGTCATACCAGCTGTAAACAGTTGCACGTGCCAGCATAAAAAGTAATCCCCATTGTGTAATTGCATTGAGGTTGAGTTTATAATATCACATCACCTGCCTTCATGTGGGTGTGTCCGTAGGTCTACGTATTAGGAGACTGTTCCCATTCAGTACACTTCACATTTCCCTACTTCACTAGATTTGTTGCTGTCATTCACCTTAGATGGACCATTGGAAACCTATCACCCCTATAAACTCTATAGCTCATTCGATAACTGCGTAACACTGTAGTACAAATAACTAGATAGGTAGGGGTTCTATTCTCAATACTGGCAACTGTGTGTGACAGTTGTGTGTGAGAGAGTGAGTGAGTGTTTGTTTGCAGGTGAAACAGTTTTAGGCCATTCCCATCCACAACACTTCCCAGTGCCCCACTTTATCAGTCCTGCTGATGTCATTCCCCTTATCAGCACCTTTGGCCAGTTGTCAGTCCAGTAAGCTCTGTAGCCCATGCAATAACTGTGTAACACTATAGTACAAATCACTAGATAGGCAGGGGTCCTACTCTCAGATCCAGCAAATGTGCATGTGTGTAAGTGTGTATGTTTGTAAGAAGAAGTATTTTGATAAGTTTCCCACCCACTGCCCTACTTTATCAGTCCTGCTGATGTCATTCCCCTTCTCAGCACCTTTGGTCAGTTGTCAGCTCAGTAAGCTCTGTAGTACATGCGATAACTATGTAACACTATAGTACAAATCACTAGATAGGAAGGGGTTCTAATCTCAATACTGGCAAGTAAGTGTGTGTGTGTGTGTGTATATGTGTGTGTGTGAGAATCATCTCGTGCGTGGGTTATACCATTTTGAGTTGTGTATCACCCTGTATACTTCCCATCACCCTACTTTACAATGCCTGCTGATGTCATTCACCTTAGAAGTACCTTGGGACAAGGTGAATTCATATAAGTTTTGTGGCACGTCTGATAATTGCATAACACTAGAAATAACTAGATAAGGCGGGGTTCTAATCTCAATACTGGCAAGTAAGTATGTGTGTGAATCATCTTGTGTGTGTGTGTGTTATACCATTTTGAGGTGTGTACCACCCTGTATACTTCCCATCACCCTACTTTACAAGGCCTGCTGATGTCATTCACCTTAGAAGTACCTTGGGACAAGATGAATTTATATAAGCTACGTGGTGCATCGGATAACTGCATAACATTATAGTAGAAATAACTAGATGGGTAGAGGTTCTAATCTCCATGCTGGGAACTGTGTGTGTGTGTGTGTGTGTGTGTGTGTGTGTGTGTGTGTGTGTGTGTGTGTGTGTGTGTGTGTGTGTGTGTGTGTGTGTGTGTGTGTGTGTGTGTGTGTGTGTGTGTGTGTGTGTGTGTGTGTGTGTGTTTGGGTTGAGAATCATATTGTGTGTGAGATATACAATTTTGGGTTGTGTACCACCCTGTACACTTCCCATTACCCTACTTTACAAGGCCTGCTGATGTCATTCACCTTAGAAGTACTTTGGGACAATGTGAATTCATATAAGCTCCATGGCACATCTGATAACTGCGTAACACTATGGTAGAAATAAATAGATAGGTAGGGGTTCTAATCTCAATACTGGCAATTGTGTGTGTGTTTGGGTGAGAATCATATCCTGTATGGGTTATACCATTTTGGGTTGTGTACCACCCTGTACACTTCCCATCAACCTAATTTACAAAGCCTGCTGATGACATTCACCTTAGAAGTACCTTGGGACAAGGTGAATTCATACAAGCTTTGTGGTGCATCTGATAACTGCGTAACACTGTAGTAGAAATAACTAGATAGGTAGGGGTTCTAATCTCAATGGTGCCAACTTTGTGTGTGTGTGTGTGTGTGTGTGTGTGTGTGTGTGTGTGTGTGTGTGTGTGTGTGTGTGTGTGTGTGTCTGTGTGTGTGTCTGTGAGAGAATCATATCCTGTGTGGGTTATACCATTTTGATGTGTGTACCATCCACCCCAAATTATCACCTCCCAATGGCATTACTTTATATAGCATGTTAATGGCATCTGCCACACATGCAACATGTTAAACCATTGCACAGGCCATGCCACTCATCTGTACAGATGTCTACAGAATATCTGCATGTTTGCAAACCATATGGGGTCTGTGTCATATAACAATGGCCATGTATGTGATATTGTTGCCAAATAGGTCACAGTTAGTGTACTGACACACATGCCAGTATCAGATATCATAACTGACTAAAACATCATGCTGATAAACATCTGTTACCCTATCACTTGTCCAGGCTTGTAGGAGCAATAGATGACTGCAGTTGCTATTTCTGGTGGGTTATCTCTCCATCCATGAAGGCATTCACAACATTACATGTTGTAAGATGCAGTGGGTTATGTCTCATGCATATAATCTATGTGGGGCATGTCATGTGTATGTAGCACTATAGTACATTAAAGAGGATATATAGGTGTATGAATCTGTCTATTGCCAACTGTGTTTATGTTACTGTATGCACATCCCTTGTGTCAGTCTTTACTGTATGTATGCATAGGATATGCCATGTTGTCTCCATGTTACACCCTGTGAACTCAGTAATACATACCACAAACCTGCCATACACAGTACCATGCATGCCCTCACCAACTGCACCAGGGTTGAGTGTATGGGAAAGAAATGGCAGGGGCAACAAGTGCTGATGTGTGAATCAGTTGCAGTCAGTCTAATGGCTAAGCTTGTGAGAGACCTACTGACAGTACTCCAGTAACCTGTTCCACATGTATTAGCCTGTGGTACTACACAACACTGTGGTGACATGTCCGAAGGCTACCTGTCTGTGACAAGAGATATGTACGCAAGGTCACACTCTCTGGCAACAGTGTCCATTGCACACTGTTGCATGCATATACACCTGTTAAATGTACATATAAAGCTGTACATTGGCTATGAAATAGTCAGTGTATTTCCTCTCTGCCAAACTCCACATTGGTAATGTCCACAGGGCCACAGCCTGCAGACACAGAGGCACCTGGAACACAAACAGAATACAGCATGTCAGACTGCATTCAGTCAATGGTACTAACAGCAATAATGCATCATGGCTAATAAGGTGCATACACCTTTATTTGTACTCATAACAAATGCAAGCAGACAGAACCTTACACAGTATTACATAGCTACACTCTAATATATTCACCCTATGCATCAGACCCACATTAGTATGTCCTTGCATCAATGGTATGGATAAAAGGGATGTGGCACAGATATCATCATATGCACAGGGTGTGGTGTGAGTTTGCCAGAGGCCTAGGCTGGATCATATGGTTGACATCCATGTGTGTGTGTTTGGAGGGGTAGCCTATAGATGGGCTGTGCAGAGGTGCTGTGTGTGTGTCTGGAAGTGACCTGCCTGTGATACAGACGTGTCTGTGTTTGTATGTATGCACACAGTTCTGCCATGTGGCTGCCCTACACAGGGGTATGTTGGACAGCTGTAGGCTGTACAAGGCATGGTGTCCAGTTCACCATCTCTGGTCATGGCCATGTGAACTGGTCCTGCCAGGGGTCTCACTGGCACCAGCAGGCCCAAGGCCAGATGCAATACTGCTTCCTGATGGTGACTGCTGTTTGCTGGATGTGCGTCCCTGATGGGACCAGCCAGGACCACATGCCCATTGCCTGCTCTGTTGTGATATGGACAGCACACCCCCGTTGGTAGTGCTGGTGTCACTGCCACTACAGCAGTGTGAAGGTTCATGGCCTCGTAGGTTCTCAGCTGATGGTGCTGACCTACATCCATGTGGCTGACACCCATCTCTCACCACATGCTCTAGCACAAACATGCCATGGTGAGGATTGCCAAGGTCACATCCCACCATCTATTCATGACCTCAGTATTTTGGCATGTGGCCTCAACAAGGTCATGTATGTCGTCACATAAATCAGAAAGAGTTGCATCCACCACCCTGAGTATCTATCTGGTGTTGCATTCATTACATGCCTGTGCATCCATGACAGCCCAAAACATGTCTGGTGACACCTGCTGTGACACTTGTGACAGTGGCTTGACAAACAGCAGTCCTCCTGTGAGCACCCCTGTCCATCCGTCTGTGTGGGATCTCATCTGTAGTGTGACTATGGCCAGTGTCTACACTCACACATGTCATAGTCACCACACTAGCCTGTTCCATGCCACCACCTTCCAACTGTACATCATCTGTGGCTGTTGGAGATGGGGCATGTGTGGGCATTGTGAATATGGGCAGGGGCATTCTGGATGACTGTGGGATGCCAAACAAGGGCATAGATTCAGCCCCTGACAACACTACCTGAGCCTGAATATGACTAACATCATTCCCAGTTAGCAGAGACACTGACATCAGATTCTGAGTGGGAGGGACCATGACCACCATAACCACCTGTGGGGAAAAGACAACGTATGTAAATTAATACCTGCACTGTACCATTTGCTGCTGCTGCACATGCACACACACTCACACACACACACACACACACACACACACACACACACACACACACACACACACACATGGGTGAGGTGGCAGACAGGCATTACACAGACCTTACAATAGCCAACTGGTGACATTCACGAAACAGTTAGACCACTGCATACACACCCTGGTAAGCCCTCAACATCATGCAGTGCAGCCTTTCCACTTAATGTTACTACTTATATACACCTCTGTGATATGTGAGTAGTCTTAGCAGGGGATGGGCCTTCAAGTATCACAAATGTACATATCATTGCTGTTCACCTGTATAGCACAGTGGCAACTCCTACAGAACATACCTCTCAACTGTGCAGAGTGTCACTGAATGTCTACATGTGTCTCATATTTCTGGTCTGTTCATCATAAATCCTGTGTTTGTCTGACACATTACTGGGATGATATGAGAACTGGTGTCACTAATTAATGACATATTTTGAGTCTCACACTTCAAAACCTGCAGTACATGTATGTTACAACATAACCAGTTACACTAGCAACCTTCTAAGCTTACAATGGATATTATCAGTGTAGAAACCCCTGTTAACATGACAGGTTTGTCTGATATATAACAGAATACAGAAATCATGTGATAATATTTTCCACCTTTAATGTGACCTATAACCTGTGCAATCCAATTGAAGAATAAACACATCGGTTAGGGGTAATATGTAGAAGTTGAAATATGTACAATAGGCTGGTTGCCTGACTGTGCACACCCTTAAACTAATACTTTGTTAAAGCACGTTTTGATTTCATAACATGAGTCAGTCCTCTTGGGAAGGTGTGTATCAGCATGGCACATCTCGACTTAGCAATATTTGTACACTCTCCTTTGCAGAAGCCCTCCAACTGTGACAGATGGCGAGGGCATCACTTCTGCACAGGCCTCTTCAGGGCACCCCACACATTTTCTATTGGATGTATGTGTGGACTGTGGCTGGGCCATTCCAAAATGTTGATTGTCTTCTGATGAAGACATTCTTTTATTTTAATATATGGTATGGGTCATTGTTGTGTGGAAAGGTGTAAGTCCTCTCCATCCACAGCTTTCTAGCAGACACATGAAGATTTTGGGTCAAAAGGGACTGGTATTTTGAACTGTTCCTAATCACCCCCACCTTGGCTAAAGGCCCACTTCTAGCTTATGAACAGCAAACCCAAAGCAGGGTACTGCCATCACCATGCTTCACCATGGGGATGGTGTTCATTTGGTGATGCACAGTGTTGTTCTTGTGCCAAACAAACCTTTTGGTACTGTGGCCAAAAAGTGCAACCTTGGTCTCATTACACCATAACACATTTTTTTATATGCTATTGGGATACCTGATGTATTTTTCTTGAGAAATTCCCAGACCTGGATGTTGTTCTGTGTGTGAGAAGGCTTCCATTTTTCAAACCTACCCCATAGGCCAGACATGTAGAGAATACAGGAGCTTGTTGTCACATGTAGTACACAACCAGTTCTTGCCAGAGATTCCTGCAACTCATGTAGTGCTGCTGTAAGTCTCCTGGCAGCCTCCCTGACTAGTTTGGGTCTTGTCTTTTCCACACATTTGGAGGGATGTCCAATTCTTTGCAATGTCACTGCTGCCCCATATTTCTACCACCATTTGATGACTGTCTTCAATGTGTTCCATGGTATATGCCATGCTGTGGAAATGTGTGTGTACCCTTCTCTGGGCTGATACTTTTCACAAATGAGATTCCTTTGCCGCTTCATATGCTGTATGCAAATTATGGCTGTTGCTGTAGCAGGCAACTGAGTAAATTTAGGATAATCCTGGTAGGACAACTGACCGTTATTTGCTGTTAATTAAAGAGTCTCTATAACTGATGGCAAGTGTGTTCCCAAGAAGATGCAATGCTGTCATAATACTGAAAGCTGCTTCAACACAGTATTAGCCTCACCCTGTGCACACATATGCATTTAGCTTCCTGTAAGTTTTCTATGTGTCAGAATTGTTCCCCTAACAAATTTGTTTGTTTTACAATCGAATTGTATAGGTTATAGGTCACATGAAAGGTTGGAAGGGTTCGGAAATGTTTTATTGTTCTCTCATTTGTGAATATCACAAATACCAGGCATTCTAACATGGGTATGTACACCATTTATATGCACTGTATAACACTAATTTATAAAATATTTCGCTACATCTGGGCCTTCATCCCCCCATTTTGTAAGTCTTGGTCCAGATTTCTTGCAATGATATTGTGAGGTATGCTAAAGATATGTGACATCTCCTGCAAATAGGCCCCTGTGATGACCACTGTGATGCAATGCAGTTAACCCCACCAGAAGTGAAAATGCAGATATTGCAAAATGGCTGAGAGTAACAGTTATGAGCATAAGTTCATAGGTTCATAGGTGTGTACTAGGCTAATGGCCCTGGAGCCTATATAAGCCTAGCCCAAGAAGATTCCCTGGCATCATGCCACCCAAAGTTAGTTCCCAGTGTCCCTGTCAAGCAAGGTCACTGAAGTGATCCCCGGGGTGAACTTCCTATTGCCTATTCACTCGTCAAGATTTATATTAAAGAGAGCCAGTGAAGTGCTCTGCTTGACATGAATGGGAAGTTTGTTCCAGAGTATGGGAAGCCTCTGGATTAGGAAACTGTCTCTCCAGCATGTTCTGTTTATTGTGGTATTGAGGTTTAGGTCCCTGGAGCATGTGGCATAGAGGATTGGGATTTCTTCAGGTGTAACATATCTACAAGCTCTGGGTCAGACATGGCTTTGTAGGTCAAGCAGAGATCATCTCTAAGTAGGCAATAAGAGGCAGAGTATAGCTGGAGTTTTTTGAATGTGTCCATATAGGGCATGTGTCTAAGGCCTAAGATCCTCTTAGTAAGGTATTTTTGTGGCCTTTCCAGTTGTTGTAGGTGTCTAGTGAGGTACATACCAAATGAGGTGTTGTATTCTATAATAGGTCTAATGAGGGATGAGTAGAGAGGGATTATGACCTCTTTCTTCCTGGATGAGAAACCTTTTGTAATGAGATGTGCCACATAGAAGAACTGTCTGACTACAGTGGCAATGTGGTTATCAAAGGAAAGGTTGCTGTCAACCTGTGTCCCCAGATCTCTTATTACACCTTTGGTGTTTAGTGGACTACCGTCTATGTGGTAGTTCATGGGCACCAATTTTTTTACCAAAGGGAATGACAATGCACTTTTTGGCATTGAGCTTAAGGCCGTGGTTCTGGCACCAGTCATTGGTGTCAGGGAGACCTTTTTGTAGAATGTCTACATCAATTGGAGAATCAATAATGGCTGCCAGTTTGCAATAATCTGCAAACTTGGTCAGCGAGAGTCACTTTCTGTTGGCTTGAACTTCAGAGAAGTAGATGCCAAACAGGAGAGGACATAGGACTGATCCCTGTGGGACACCACGTGTAACTGATTGGTAGTCAGATTTGGAGTCTGCTACTTTCACAGTGTGGGTTCTATCAGTGAGCCAAATGGCAACCCATCTTATACATAGGGGTTTATGCCTAGTTTAGTGAGTCTATCTATGATTCCTGAGTGAGGGATTGTGTTGAAAGTCTTGGCAAGATCTAGGTAGACTGTGTGAACTAACTTGCCCTCATCCACAGCTCTGGTGACAGACTCAAAGAAATCTATCAGGTTGAGCAGACATGATCTACCTTTCACAAACCCAAACTGCATGGGGTCCAGAGTTTGGAGATTCCCTGTGTCCTTATTTATAAGGTCAATGATGATGCACTCCATAGCCTTACATATCAGACTCGTCAGAATAATGAGGCAGTAGTTCCCAGGGTTTGTAGTCACTCCCCCTTTGTGGAGTGGGATGACCATAGCAGTGTGCCATTCAGTAGGAATAAAGCCTGAAATGAAGCTGTGATTGAACAGGGTGCTCAGGTGTGGTGCCAGTTCACTTTGTAATTCATGTAGAACACATCCAAGGATATTATCAGGTCCCATGGAAGCTGTATTCTTGGCTTTGGACAGTGCAGTTTTTACCTGTGTAGGTGTGATAATAGGGATTTGGCATTCCTCATGTACTGTGATAGGCCCTTTAAGGGGTGAAAGGAGGGTAAAGTTTATATTGAACCTGTCGGCCAATATGCTGGCAATATCAGTTGGTTCTATATATGTATAGCCATTGTGCTATAACTCAGAGCAGATCTGAGTATTGCCATGTAGATTCTTGACATAACTATAGAATGCCTTGTGGTTGTCTTTAGAATCTTTAGCGATTTTGTTTTCATAGCTAGCTTTAGAGGATTTGATGATGGATCTCAGTTTTTTGCTGAGGCTAACAAGGGAGTTTTTCCAGTCTTCGGAATTCACCCTTTTCTGCAACAGTTTTTTCCTTCTGTTGTAGAGTTTGTTTATGGTCAGGGACCACCAGATTGTCTTCCTCACATGCATGGCCTAAACATGCCTGGGGTACTGGTGAGCCACAGCAGGAAAATCCCATAGTGACCAGCTTCAGGCTGCTACCCCACATGCAGACCTGAGGGTCCTATGTAGTTGTGGGGGAGAGGTATTGCCAGCAGACTCACATTTGGCATTGGTACAAGATGAATGCTACATTTCTGCACAGGTACAGTACAAGCTATGATAGTACACAATTTGCTGTCCCTCACCATAGATGTGCACTTGCGTGCATTACTAAGCCCCGCCCACAAATACAGTTTGAATTCACATATGCAACTGCATACTCTATAGAAGACAGTATGACTGCTACATGATTAAATTGATGTTCACTGTGGCCTTACCTTGACGCACCTCACCTGTTGCCTGGGTGCCACCCACCTCCACAACTTGTATCTCATTTGTTGCCTGCTGTGTGGGGGCTGCCCCAAGGTTGGCAAGGAGCTCCTCTGTTGCTGTAAGTGGGGCTTGTGTGGCTGGATCCCCACCTGTAGCAGTACAGTCCCTGGCCACAGCAGCAGCCCTTTGCCGGTCACAATGTATCAAGTCAGTTGCCCAATGCCTGACCTGATCATATGTGTGGCCTTGGTGGCCCAAGGTGCTCACTCTGTGGACAAGGGCATCCCACAGGGCAGTCCGCTCTCATAGATTGTATCAGCTCCGGCCAAACAGCACCACATGGTGCTGTATTATTGCATCAGTGATAACTGCATTCTCCATTGCAGTGTATGCTGGCTGACACTGCATACCACCTGGAAGACATAAACAGGGAAACACATCACAGGCCCTTAGACATTTCCCAGAATTATTTACAGAGCCAGAAAATCAATATTGCCTGTCATTAGCCACCACTTACAACCACATCATACCCCTGTCATCTATCAGCTCAGTATGAACCTGCATTGCTCTCCTGTTCCTGATGTGTTATGTTCCCCACAATGAAGGCCAGTACATTGCATTAAACCACCAATGATTATTCACATTTGTGTATAGGAATGACAGTGGCTGTCTTCCTTGTAAATGGGATGTCAATGGTGCTCAGGCTTTGCTTGCATATAGTGTGTAATGGAGATGGAGGCATATGCCTGAGTTCATGTAGGATGCAGACAGGAATGTTATCAGGTTCCATGGAGACTTGCTGTTGTTGACTTTGATTAGGCAGTATGCGACTGCTCTCTGATGATGATGGGAGGGCTGCAGGTGCTGAGCATATCCACCTATACTGATGGTGAGCCAGGGGGGGTGATGTCTGCCCTAAATCTGTCTGCAGCAGGTTGGCTATACCTATGGTGTGTGTGTGTGTGTGTGTGTGTGTGTGTGTGTGTGTGTGTGTGTGTGTGTGTGTGTGCGTGTGTGTGCGTGTGTGTGCGTGTGTGTGTGTGTGTGTGTGTGGTGTGATTGACCACCATTACAGGGTGGGTTGGGTTGTTGCCTCTGAGATTGCAGACATATGTGAAGACAGCTTTGTGATTGCCCTTGATTGCCCTTGGGGGATGTGTCCAATTTGTACTCATAGTTAGCCTTACAGTAATCCACCTGTGACCTTATATGCTCATTCAGACAAAGGTTGACTTGCTGCCAAATTGGTGCCTACTCCTACTTTGCCCTGTACAGTCAATATAGTGACCAATTATGTGGTTTGTGTATTGCTGCTGTCCAGCAAAGGGGATTACTCTACTGTGGTGGAGACAGGTTTTACAAGTAAGGTATTGCTGAGTCCATACAGCTATGTAGGTGGTCATATAGCTGTTTGTAGTAGGCATGGACACAATGTTATAATACAGTTGGACACCTCTCCAGTTTCAACCTGCTAATTATGCTTATTCTAGTACCCATGTCCATGTCAGGGCAATTCAACAACCAGTAGCTGTGTAACTCTAACTCTACTGGCTGCACAGAAACTAAGATTGCACGCATGTACAACATGTACAGCTTATTTACCTAATGCTTTTCATTCCACGTCTATTGTTATGATGTAAAACCTGAAATACATTTCTGTGTCAGTATGGCACACTGTATTTACACTCTTGCTGCTCAGTCATTCCTGTCAACCTGTTAGAGCAAGACATCTGGAGGATGCCACACTTACCTGGGAGGCAATAGGCCAAAATTAGTGACACTTTCTTAATATTGCTCTAACACACTTAAGTCATTTGATAGCACAGTAGCCTTTGCATTCACAGACATACCCTGGAGGATGTCCAACGCTCATATGGCAGGAAGAGAGGAGAAAGGCTAGGAGTGTGGTAGTGAGGTTAGGAACTTTTAATGTTGACAGTTTGACTGGTATGGGGACAGAGCTAGCTGATTATGGACAGAAGGAAGGTTGATATATTGTGTGTGCAAGAGACCAGATGGAAGGGGGGTAAGGCTAGGTGTATTGGAGTCGGGCCCAAATAGTTCTATCATGGTGTGGATGGGAGGAGAAAAGGTGTAGGGGTTATCCTGAAGGAATCCAAAAAAGAGAGAACCACCACAGAAGAAAAACCAGCAGGAAATGAACACTTCCAAGAAGACCACAAGTTTAATGGAGTTTAGCGCTTTCTTCTCTATTACAGAGACTTCCTCAGAATAAACATTCAGAACTTCACCCAGCCATATAAATACCACCCCCAATTAATCAATTAACTTATTAACCATAATTTAAAGAAATACTTCACAAACACATTATGAAAAGACAAAAATTCATAAATACTTAAAACACAATTAGATATGACATAATACATGACAAATAACACTTAATCTACATTAAAACCATGTATAATTCACATTTGATTAAAACAAATACTTTTCTTAACCTAAAATGTGTTTGAGTCTTAAAACGCTGGAAATGCTAATGGTCTCATTAATCCCAGGATATCTAGATGCATTTAAATACAACTGCCATTTCAATTCTAACATGTCCAAGTGTACATCTACTATAGTCCCCTGTTCATCCTTTACTAACTGTTGCAAAGCCAAAAATTTAAAATGATGTCCCGGGTTTTCACTAATATGCCTAAACAGGATGCTAGTAGTCCTCTTGTTTCTAATGTCCCCTAAATGTTCACCAATTCTCAATTTTAGTTTTCTACAAGTTTTACCTATGTAGAAACTGGGACATTGTTCACATTTAGACAAATAAACAACATAAACACTATTACAGTTGTAATGCCCCGTTATATTAAGTGTTTTACCATTAACCCTAACTTTGCCATCCCTCTCTTTAATAAACGAACAAAAGGAACAGGAAAGGCATTTAAAATTACCCAATTTTCTGTTGATTCTAACCTCATATCTAATGCCCTCCAAAATGTTCTTTAATGATCGATCTTTCCTAAAAACATGCCTGGGATTTTTACCTACTTTGAGACCTACATTACCATCAAAATGAAGAATTTTCCAATTTGTGTTAATTATATCCACAATACTGTGTGCCATTCTATTGTATGCTAAAATGAAGGTTGAATTATATCCAATATTTTCACAATTCCATTTATTTTGACACTTAAAACCATGGCCAAAATGGGCCGATATACGCCACTTGCCCTTTTTCGAATGACTTTTTGACGAAGTTCGTCTAGAAGACCATTGGGATATCCTCTTTGCTTAAACATATTAATGATAAAATTTAATTCAACAGAAAAATCCACTTCAGAGCTCACCATCCTGGCTGCCCACACCATTTGGCCTTTAACAACTGCCTTCTTCTGATGGTGCGGGTGCCAACTATCAAAATTAAGATAGGAATTTGAAAACGTGGATTTTCTGTGGATCCTAGTAATAAAACTCATTGTATCCCATTTGATTACTAATTCAACATCCAGATATATCACCATGTACCTACTATAGGAGTGGGTAAACTTAAGAATATCCACAGTACTATTAATGTATCTGAAAAAATCATTTAAGTGTTCCTCATCACCCTTCCAGATGAAGAACAAGTCGTCCAAAAAAATGTGTGTAATGAACAATTTTGCTACTATATTCATTATACATCACAAATTCCTGCTCCCAAAAGGACAAGATAAGATTGGCAAAAATGGGGGCACATGATGCCCCCATTGCTACACCCTTCACTTGTTTATAATACTGTCCTTCAAATGATAAATAGTTATTTTTCAACACTAATTCCATAACTTACTAATTTGATCTTGGGAAAATAACCGAGTTTTATGGAGCTGCTGTTCAAGCCAGTCAATACCTAAGTCGTGGGGAATCATGGTGAACAGATTAATAACATCAACCGTGACCATAATCATATCCTTGGTTAACTGAATGCCATTTAATTTATCAATAAATTGCCAAGAATCTTTACTAATATATTCAAAACAACCAAGGCACCCTTGCATTTGATGATCCAAGTACTTGGCTATAAAGTGAGTTTTCGACCTTTTCCCATCAACAATGGGCCTAAATTGTGGATTAATAAGTCCTTTGTGTATCTTTGGGATGCCAAAAATATTTGGCACCCTAGGATGATCATTTTTCAAATACCCAAATTCATCGAAATTAATTTGAGCTTGATAAATCATGTCATCCAGGACTAAATCAATCTTTTTATATGCCACATTGATCTCATTTAAGGAACTCTTCTCATAAGCATCACCAAGTAAGATATTATTCATTCCATCTAAATAGTCTCTCCTATCCGTAATCACAACTCCATTCCCTTTGTCAGGTTTCAAAAACCTAGTCAAAGAGTCCTTGACTAATTCAAACAACAGCTTTGTTTCTTCATCAGTTAGGTTAGAATAATCCACAAACATAACTTTTTCTAATGTCTTTCTCATAGATTTGCTCAAACAATTCCACAGTTTTTTTAAGAGGTGGATTAAACATACTAGGCTTCTTACACTTATTACGAAATTGCACTTCCGAATTACCTTCATTATTGAACCATACCTTTAAATTACGTTTCCTGGTGTAGCTCTTTAATCAATAAGAGATTCCACCATATTACCAACCCAACACGGAACAAAAGTGAAGCCTTTTGTGAGGAGATCAGCATGTTTGTTACTAACCAACAAGTTGGAATAGTTATAAATCTTAAAATCCCCCTGGGTGTTAATAACTATGTCAGGTCCCCCAATATTAATATTTTCATGCTGATTGTCAAGGGATTGTACTAACACTTCTAACAAATTATTTGCTTCATAACTATCACAAGCACCAAATACATTGGCACAATTATCAACATTATTTAAATTATTTGTCTCAAATTTGTTGCCAAAATGTGCTCGAACATCAACCATTTCCAAATCACCCCAGCCGACTTCCAACAAACATTCACCATCATTGGGTACAGCCTGAATGTTAATATTCATATTGGAAGATGTGCCAGACAACATGCCTTGATTTACCTGAATGCTACCAGTATCATTAATTAATACATCACATTCAACATTATATTCATCATCAAATGAATAAAAAGTCAAATCCAGCAATGAGTTGGAAGATGAATCTTCAGTCCAGCCAAGATTATCAAAACAATTGTCAACGTTTTGAAAGACTTGAGGCCCACCCCCGTTTAACGGGGGAACCAAAAAAACTTCCTGAAGCTGCAGTTGAAATCAAATTATTGTCATTGTCATTTGCGAATTCAAGAAACAAACCAGCTTGGTAATAGCCAGATAAATTACTTACTTGTACCGGATTATAACACGAACCAGAGGTGTCGCACATTTGCACCGTACCTATGGGTTTCTTGTCCTGGCTGCTTTGGGCCTCTGGCCCTGAGTTACATATTGCTGCCAACCTTTCCCCAAAAAAGCTGAAGTTACAGGGCCTGCTTTGTCCCTTAACTGATGGGATCGCCGAATCTCACCTTCCATAGATGTTTCTGACTGCAGACGCTGATTGCGCCTTCCCCAGGAACTGGCGTCATCTCGTATCACTTCCTTATCTAACCTGGATTCAACATCAAGTTCCTGTTGGTCATGCCCCTTTGAAAAGGGATATACACAGTCATTTAGGTACTCATTAAGGTCTCTTTTCAATTTGTTTTCTTTACGCAAATAAATGGTGTTAAACACGTTATTAACCTGCAACTGAAGACTATGATAAAGGCTGGTATTTTGACTTGAATTAAACTCCGGATCAGTTTTAATGGACTGATTTAACCTACTCAAATCTATAGAAACTTTGTCCATTTTGATCTGATTATACTTGATCATTAAAGCCATAAGATCAAGCCCTGCCCAGTCAAACAGTGCATGTACTTCTTGTAAAAAGTCATTATTATCTTTCACAAAGTTCGGATACCTCCACAATCTAAGACCATGGGACACTTGCCTCATTTCAATGTTTTTACCTAAATAGACATTCTCAAGCTGTAATTTCCTAAACACCAGTAGGTCTCTCTCAAAGTATTTCAATTTTTCACTTAATGTGGAAAGTTGCTGATGTTACCATCAAATGAAAACCGATTTTCCTTCCATTGAATGAAATCCATATTAAAGTCATTATTTCCCGAGTTAACATTATTACTAAGCTCAGTTATATTATCTCATGAGCCAGAATTAGTACCAACTTGGCTACTTTGAGAAACCACTGCTGGAGTTGGCTGGGTAAGAGGGAGTTCAAGACTCCCAAAGGGGGAGCACCACCATTCTGCTTATCCATCAAGTTTTTAATTTGCAAGGTGTGTTCCCCCAACTGTTCATTAATTTTTTGTAACATTGTAAAAATATCTTCATTGGAAACCTGTTCATCCATCCTCCTTTTCAAACCAAACAAATCCAAAAAAAGAGATAACCACCACAGAAGAAAAACCAGCAGGAAACAAACACTTCCAAGAAGACCACAAGTTTAATGGAGTTTAGCGCTTTCTTCTCTATTACAGAGACTTCCTCAGAACAAACATTCAGAACTTCACCCAGCCATATAAATACCACCCCAATTAATCAATTAACTTATTAACCATAATTTAAAGAAATACTTCACAAACACATTATGAAAAGACAAAAATTCATAAATACTTAAAACACAATTAGATATGTCATAATACATGACAAACAACACTTAATCTACATTAAAACCATGTATAATTCACATTTGATTAAAACAAATACTTTTCTTAACCTAAAATGTGCTATAGTAGATGTACACTTAGACCTGTTAGAATTGAAATGACAGTTGTGTTTAAATGCATCTAGATATCATGGGATTAATGAGACCATTAGCATTTCCAGCGTTTTAAGACTCAAACATATTTTAGATTAAGAAAAGTATTTGTTTTAATCAAATGTGAATTATACATGGTTTAATGTAGATTAAGTGTTGATTGTTATGTATTATGTCATATCTAATTGTGTTTTAAGTATTTATGAATTTTTGTTTTTTCATAATGTGTTTGTGAAGTATTTCTTTAAATTATGGTTAATATATTAATTCATTAATTGGGGGCAGTATTTATATGGCTGGGTGAAGTTCTGAATGTTTTTTCTGAGGAAGTCTCTGTAATAAGAGAAGAAAGCGCTAAACTCCATTAAACTCGTGGTCTTCATGGAAGTGTTCGTTTCCTGCTGGTTATCATGAAGGAACAGTATGGGGTGTTTTTGGAGGGTAAAAGAGTGAGACAGAGTGATGTGTATGAAGCAGGAAATTGATGGTGTAGTGATGACTGGTGTAAGTGCATATGCTCTCCTAGTTGCATGTGTGATGGATGAGACAAAAAAAACTTTGGAGTGAGTTGGATTGAGTGGTGATGACTGTAAGGGTGAGAGACTGATGACTGGAGCAGATTTCAATGGGCATGTTGGTGAAGGGAACAGAGGGATGTGGAAGTGATGGGTAGGTATGGTGTTAAGCAAAGAAATGCAGAATGAGAGCTGGTAGTGGAGTTTGCAAAAAGGATGGACATGGCTGTGATGAATACATATTTTAACAAGACAGAGGAGCATAGGGTGACATACAAGAGTGGAAGAAGATGCACACAGGTGGATTATCTCCTATGCAGGAGGGTGTGTTTGAAGGAGATTGGAGACAGTAAATTGGTGACAGGGGAAAGTGTAGTTAGGCAGCATGGAATGCTGGTCTGTGGGATGACATTGGTAATTAAGAAGAGGAGGAGGAGTGTGAGGGCAGTACAAAGGATTAAATGGTGGAAACTGAAAAAGGGTAATTGTGAGGTTGAGTTCAGGGAAGAGTTAAGAGAGGCAGTGGGTGGCAGTGAAGAGTTGCCAAATATCTGGGTAACTGCAGCAGAGCTAGTAAGGTAGAGGACTAGAAAGGTGTTTGCTGTGACATCTGTACAGAGGAACGAGGACAAGGACACCTGGTGATGGAATGAGGAAGTACAGGGGACTATACAGAGAAAGACGTTGGCGAAGAAGAAGAAGTGGAATTGTCAGAGAGATGAAGAAAGTAGACAGGAGTAAAAGGAGATGAGGAGCATGGCAAAGAGAGAGCTGGCGAAGGCTCAGGATGAGGAGTAGGAAGAGTTGTATGAAAGGTTGGACACTAAGGATGGAGAATAGGACCTGTACCGATTGGCTAGACAGAGAGACCAAGCTAGGAAGAGTGATAAAGGATAATGAGGGAAAAGTACTCACAAGCAAGGAGAGTGTGTTGAGCAGATGGAAAGAGTACTTTGAGGGGCTGTTGAATGAAGAGAATGAGAGAGAGAGAAGGTTGGATGATGTGGGTATGGTGAATCAGGAAGTGCAATGGATTAGCATGGAGGAAGTAAGGATAGCTATGAAGAGGATTAAGAATGGAAAGGCTGTTGGTTCAGATGACATACCTGTGGAAGCATGGAGGTGGTTAGGAGAAATGGCAGTGGTCTTTTTTAACCAGATTGTTTAATGTAATCTTGGAAACTGAGAGAAAACATGAGGAATGGAGAAAAAGTGTTTTGGTACCAATTATAAGAATAAGGGTGATGTGCAGAGCTGTAGTAACTACAGTGGGATAACACTGATCAGTCACAGCATGAAGTTATGGGAAAGAGTAGTGGAAGCTAGGTTAAGAAGGGAGGTGAGATTAGTGATTAGCAGTATGGATTCATGCCAGGAAAGAGCAGTACATATGCAATGTTTGCTCTGAGAGTGTTGATGGAGATGTACAGAGAAGGTCAGAAGGAGTTGTGTTGTGTCTTTGTGGACTTAGAGAAAGCATATGACAGGGTGCCTAGAGAGGAGTTGTGGTATTGTATGAGGAAGTCAGGATTGGCAGAGGATCTGTAAGAGTGTTACAGGATATGTAAAAGGGTAGTGTGACAGAGGTGAGTTCTGCAGTGGCCATGACAGGTGTGTTTAAGGTGGAGGTGGGATTACATCAGGTATCAGCTCAAAGCCCTTTCTCAATTGCCGTAGTGATGGACAGGTTGGCAGACAAGATCAGACAGGAGTCCCCATTGACTGTGATGTTTGCAGATTACATTGTGATCTGCAGTGAAAGTAGGGAACAGGTTGAGGAGACCCTGGAGAGGTGGAGATATGCTCTAGAGAAGGGAAGAATGATAGTCAGCAGGACTAAGACAGAATATATGTGTGTGAATGGGGAAATGATAGAGGAAAGGTGAGGATGCAGGGAGTAGAATTTGCAAAGGTGGATGAGTTTAAATACTTGGAATCAACAGTTCAGAGTAATGATGAATGTGGGGGAGAGGTGAGGAAGAGAGTACAGGTAGGATGGGGAGGTTGGAGAAGAGTGTCAGGAATTATTTATGACAGATGAGTACCATTAAAAGTGAGAGGGAAGGTCTACAAGAGGGCAATGAGACCAGCTATGTTATATGGGTTGGAGACAATGGCATTGACAAAAAGGCAGGAGTCAGAGCTGGATGTGGCAGAGTTAAAGATGTTAAGATTTGTACTGGGTGTGATGAGGGTGGACAGGATTAGGAATATGTATGTTAGAGGGTCAGCCCAGGTTGGATGGTTTGGAGACAAAGCCAGTGAGTAGCAGAATTATGTTGGTTTGTACATGTTCTGAGGAGGGATGCTGAGCATATTGTAAAAAAGGATGGTAAGGATGAAGCTGCCAGGTAAGAGGACAAGAGGAAGAGCTAAAATAAGGTGTATGGATGTGGTGATAGAGGACATGCAGGTGGTTGGTGTGACAGACCAAGATGCAGAGGACAGGAAGAAATTGAGACAGATGATCTGCTGTGGCAACCCCTGACGGGAACAGCCATAAAAAGAGAAGGAGATATTGTAATGTCAGTCTTCACAGGTTTCCAATGATTTACCAGACATAACATAACTCTATGAGTAAATGACTGCAAATATGAGGCACACATATGGTCAGTGTGCATAACACTGGACAATTGAATGGTATGAGCTCAGTATATCACATGCAGTTCAACACACACATCTGCAACAGTAGTTTACTATGAAAATACCCTGTATAGGTCTCTCACATTTCTGAGACAAACATGTATATCATAGTTGTATTCACAATTAACATATGGATATCTGTGACATCCCAGTAGCTGGCCTAGCAGTGTCACAGTCAGTATTGTTCAACACACACTCCAGTCGTAGTCATATGTGAGCCATCCTTTCCTGGGGTGACTCGGGGGCCTGAGCTGTGATCTATGTCACTGCAGTCAGACCCATATGCTATGGCCATAGGTACTGATCAGCAATATATCAGTACAGCAAGTCTTGTTGAGACATATTTGTTGACCTTCCTATTTCCCATTATCACATACTCTCTACTGCACCTCATTACATGCTTACTTGTTTGACATACTTTTCTTTTCCTAGTATGGTTGGTTGGATTCCAATATGTGTTGTTTGGTTTGTTTGTCTGTCTGTTTCTCTCTCTCTGTCTCTCTCTCTGTCTCTCTCTCTCTCTCTCTCTCTCTCTCTCTCTCTCTCTCTCTCCCAGATGTAGGGTATACAACTGTTGTGCATAGGCAGCAGCTTGCCTTTTGTAGGTAATCCTCATGAGCAGCTGATGGACTGTGCACCAGTTGGTGTCCCCCACTTGAAAATTGCATGCAGAACAGCTGTGGTGTTATTCCTCTACCCAATAGCATGGCAACACACTCCTATAATTGATTACTTCATATGGATGTTGCCCTTTTTCCTTGCCTGAGAGGAGGACTTCATGGAGGTGTGTGAACAACAGCATCACAGAGGGTAGTTGGAAATACCTCTTACAATAAAAACTGTGAAGACAGCTCAACAAACTGGGGGAGAATGTTCCAGACATAGGGACAAAATGTAAGTATTGCTGTTATATAGTTGAATTAATGCTAGTTTAACAGGGTCTGTGTGGACATGGCTTTTCTGCGTGATTTTAAGTCTGACAGTGTTATGTGGTCTACATAACTCTCAACTGTAGGGCTAGCAGCAGAATGGCCAGATTTTGGACTCTCATGTTTGGTGTACTCCTTAGACATTTTTTGCATTTGGAAAATCAGTAGCATACTGTGGGGACTGCAGTCAGTAAATGGTATCATCCATTTCTGTTTCTGACTTCATATCCCTCAGAAAAGATATGTTACAACAAACCATGTTACACCAGTAACTATCTCAGTTTATAACAGCAATATTTCACTTATGCCCCTGTTTTGGGGCCTCTGTTCCCAAGTATGTCAGGCTTTGTCCAGATGTCATGCAGTAAGAGGTTGATAGGTAGGGTATATCATTATTTAGTGCCTTCATTCCTGATTCCATCCCAGTGATGTCTCAGAATTCAAGATATGTTATGTGTAAGAGGCCTTATATATGAGGACAAAGCCTGGACATTCTGTGGGACTTTGAACAGTTGAGAGGTCCGTGTATTTCTGGCAATTGATGACAGACTATCAGGATTGTGTAACAGTGTAGTGTGTCAATGTTATTTGGCCAGTGTAGGGAGGGGGTAGATGTATGTGTTATACTTCCTTTTCTGTCTGACTGTGCATGCTTCTCCAGTTTCTGGTGGTCTATTGGCTGTATATGCTTATATGGGCAGACTGAGACATGTCCCATACCATGGTCAGGCATCATACTACACTGTGAATAGAGCCAGTATATGTAGGGGTAGTGCGTGAGTGGCAAACATGATGAGATGTTTTGGTTCACACAGTCCTTATACTCTATTGTTCATTTGGCGTACTGGTATGTCACTATGACTGTGGGGAAATTGCTTGTCGGTATGCACTTTCACACTGGTGTCTGTTTTTCAGTGCTGTTACATCCCTGTGCCACCTGATATATTTGCGAATACATGTGTAATTCCCCATAGCGGATTTGGTTAAGTGTTGTGTCAGTCTGAGTGTAGTTTGGACGGTGCTTGGTGACTTGCTTAGCAGCTGAGTGTAGTTTCCCTACTGTGGTGTTATGTCCTGCTATTTGTAGGATGTACTGTTGCCTGGCCCCCATAAGTATTGTGCATTTCTGACACATCAGTGGGATGATGTGAGGATTTAAGTCATTAACTAGTGAGAAGTAATTGAGTATTGGACTTGTGCTATTTCAGTCAATATATGTTAGCACAAACAGAAAGGTGTTACTGCAGCAACGGTGTCAGCTTATCTACTACAGTATTTCAGATAAGTCCCTATTTTCATGGCTTTTTCCCCCACTTTGTCAGGCTTGGTCCAGATTTGTTGCACTAAGGGGTTCTGAGCATACCTCTCAACTGGCCATATTGTTTCAGAATGTTCAGGTTTATTGATCATATTTCTGGTCTGTTCCACAGATTCATTATTTTTAATTCCCTGGTAAATCATTGGGATGATCTGAGGATTTCACTCAGTAAACAATGGCATACATTTCAGTTTCATAACTCACATCCTTCAGAACATGTATGCTGAAACAAACCCTGTCCCTCTGGCAACATTCTACATTTATAAGAGCAATATTTAAAATATGTCCCTACTTTTGGCCCATTGTCTCCCCATTTGGACAGCCTTTGGCCTGACTCCTTGCACTAAGAGATTGAGAGGTATGGTTCTGAGGTATGACTCCACTGCATGTTATGAGTATATATATATATATATATATATATATATATATATATATATATATATATATATATATATATATATATATATGTATATGGGTTCCTATCACTTCATCGAACTGTGTATTCACCGACACTCACCTCATCGACACCAATCCATCGACATCCATATCATCGACAATTCCGGTAAGCTATCTTCCCCCTCACAGGACCCATGGTAGCGCTTCTTCCTGTGTAACACCGATCAGGGTTTACGTGGTTCTGTATAATTTACCTTTAAAGCGCTACCATGGGTCCTGTGAGGGGGAAGATCGCTTACCGGAATTGTTGATGATATGGACGTCGATGGATTGGTGTCGATGAGGTGAGTGTCGGTGAATACACAGTTCGATGAAGTGATAGGAATATATATATATATATATATATATATATATATATATATATGTGTGTGTGTGTGTGTGTGTGTGTGTGTGTGTGTGTGTGTGTGTGTGTGTGTGTGTGTGTGTGTGTGTATCTATGTATATGTACACACACACACACACACATATATATATATATATATATATATATATATATATATATATATGTATTTTTTTTTCTTTTATGTATATGTTTTATATGTATATATTTATATTATGAATATATTTTTCCATATATATGCATCTCCATACATATATCCATGTGTATATGTATATATACAAAACCTGACTGATTCTACAGAATCTTTTCCCTACTGTTGAATGACTCTATGCATGATAGGTTTGAAAAATCATCAGTAATCTCCACAGCTCAAATAGTGTAGTGCTGTATTGCTCTGTCTATGGTGTACATGGCCCTGGGTTTGAGACTTGGCAGTACTGACCATTTTGTTGCTAGGCAGAACAGTGGCTGATGGAAAGAGAGTGATTACAGCTATTGTAAGTGGGTTTGTACAATGCTAACATACAGTTAACAGCACAGAAGGTGATCTGTGTTGGCTTCACTTAGCATCACCCAACCTTGCTTACACCTGCACTAATTTATTTAAAAGAAAAAGGGTGATAAGAAAGTGGTGGAAAAGGGGCATGCAGAGGGAAAAACAATGTGAAAATAGCTAGGGATGTGCAAGACAGGTGTAGGAAACGTCCATAGCTGTCCATTTCTTATACAGCAACAGCTGTGCATTTGTACAGAATTTAGAGGTGAATTTGGACACTCAAACCACAGAGAGAGGGGTGAGGACAACAGAAAAGTGTTGTCAAGCCAATTGGACTGGAGTATATGTGTTCAGTGGACATATGTGTGAAATGGATGTCTATGTATGGGGCAATATTATTTTTGGGACAGCTGCCCTTTTCTTTTTTTTTTAAGCTGAGACTGGGATATTGGGGAAGGATTGTAGGTATGTCTGGGGAGGTAGGTTGGGTAGGGAGACAGACAAGACAGACAAGACAGCAGACAGGGGTGGTATATGACACATAAGGGGGGTAAACACATTTTAAGGGGCGGGAGGTTGAGAATCCAAAGCCCATGGGCCCCCATATGGTTACAGTGGGACTGAGATCCCCACCCATGGACAGTCACCACTGCACCTTCATGGCCCCAAAGGTGGCTGTGCTGGGGGCTGGACAAGGTGCACCATGCAGCCCTCAATCTGGAGTAGCTGCTCTCCAAACTCAGATTGAAGGATGCTGTGCACCAAACCCCGGATGTGACTGTGGGTGACAGCTTCCTGTCCACGACTGCTCCCAGGGGGGACGGGCCCCATCCCCTGTGGCAGTTCCACCTGAAGGTGGTGCAGGACCAGCAGATGATGGAGATCTGGGTTGGGTCCCAGATATGTTGGGGCCCGGTGCCACAGCCAGATGAGGTGGGACAGGTGGATCCACTGGGATCTGCTTTCCCAAATGCGCTATGGTGTTGAGGTTTTACAAAATATGTTGGTTAGTCATGAACAACACATTTCAAGATTAGTTATAACAGCATGCATAGGTGTTCCAATTAACCAGATAAAACAGATTCAAAACAGTTGCATAGCAAACAGAACACATGCATAAATGAAACAACAGTATGCATCATAACAGCATGCCATTAACATTGACAGCAACAGACCACCAGCAATGGTATTTGAACAAGATATGTTAGCATGCAAGCAATCATACATATTAACAATAATATAACACAAGTTCCAACATTAGAGTTGGAGCACAACATACCCATAGTATATGAGCAATAATTATTGATGAAGATGGGGGGGGGGGGCGAGAGAGACAGAAAATCCATTAAGAAATGTGTATGCTTCTATTTTCCACAACAGTACTGCTTAATACTCTATAAGTCTGCACTCACTTTACATCTATGTATGGCCATAGCTTCTGTAGTACAAACATACCTATTAAGCTGTCAGCCTGGAATGGTATGAGGCAATCTGTGACAACTCTGGGCACAGGAATAGAGGGGACTTGTGCATGTCAGGGTTTCATATCTTGCACAGGAAAAGTACCCTGAACTGCTGTTATGAGTGTGTTACTGGCATACATCAACTGGTTTCCTATCTGTGTCCAGGATTATTTGCAGCAATGACCACTAGCCATGACAGCATGACACTTGAGAGACATGTATCAGAAACATACCTCTCAATCTCTTAGAGCATGACATCTAGACAAAGCCATACATAAGAGTGGGACAAAGGCACATAAATATGGACAATTTTTAGATATTGCTCTTACAAGCTTAGAAAGTTGATAAATAACTGGTTTTGCATTTGCATGGCTTTTCTGATGGATATGACATATGACACTTGTATGTCTATCATAATTTTCTAACTTCAGTCTATAATTGTTTGCCACTGATTTGCCATGACACCACTATTTTATGTAAAATGGACCGTAAATCTGAGACAAATATGTGGACATGCATTGAATATCTGTACAGTTGAGAGGTATGATTTGGGAAGAGTGCATATTGTATTTACCTACCCTGCATCATTTGCAGGCATGTGGTAGGCCATTTGGACAGTTGTACACCGTTTATTAGTATACCCTTCATACAGCTACTGGCAACATTTACTTACCTGTAAAATCTGTGGGGAAAATATCTGTTAACACATTTATTCCTGATTCCTTGTGTGTAGATATGCACACATCTTATTACCACTCCCTGGATTTGAACCATGTCTGGGTGTGCAAAATTAATAACTAAGCTATTTCTCATCACAATGTGCTATTGGGGAAATGCTGTTTTTTGGTTCAGTGGTTTCTCTCTAATAGTCTCTTGGTTAGACAGTCTGAACTTGTAATTCTGTGATGCATGTGTGACAGATAGTTATTGTACTGTGCATTACTCCTTTAGATTACTACAACTTGGAAAGCAAGGTTAACACAAGGCAATTCTGCATGGTACACACACTGATACTTGAGATATTACTATGCAGAGTTTAGAGCGTAGTGCAGTATATATTTCACATTTAATTTATATCTCATTTTACAGCTACACCATCTACTGTTTCTCCTAACAGCTTGTTCACAGATGCACCTCAGTTAATGTATGCTGTCACAGCCATATTTGCTGTGAAGAACCTGTATACATTCTATATATGTCTACAACAACATACCAGAATAAACACAACAGTTTTTTTAAAGGACTTTATTGTACTTAAATATTCGTCAGTCATACTTTTTGATTTATTCAGGTCACACAGTAACAGAATACCTACTAGCAGTAAGCAATGTGCTCCTTAGCTATTTTAACAAAATACCACAGAATTGATATGTACTCACCAGCCTGTCAGCATAGCCTCACCCATCTCTCACAGTGGGCTTCCACATTCACAGCCCTGTCTGCTGCAGCTGTAGGGGAGAAAAGCACACATTATGCATATCTGTCTATCACATCCTCAGGCTAGTATTTGCTACAAAGTACTTGATAGTGATACTTACACACTACTGGAGCATTCTGGACCCATCTATCTTGGATTCGCTGGTCCAAAAGCACCCCCTTCCTATGCTTTAGATCATCATAGTGGTGCCTTACCTGCTCACCAGTCTGGGGGATACCAGTAGCACTGGTGAGGTCATGTGCAAGACAGTCCCAGGCCTCTGCTTTGTATTGGGAGCCCTGGTACTGGCCCTGCAGCAGTCTCTCCTCATGGTTTTTAACTAGGAGTCCAACCATGACCCTGGACTCCCGAATGCCTCAGCATTGCACCTGAAAGTGCACTGCCTCTCCTACACTATCCATTGTATCTGCACAGATGGACTATAACAGATTATGGCTGTATTCCTGCCTGCGCCATTTAAATAGTGTAATATTCCCACCCTTTGCTGTCATTGAACCATTTTGAAAAGGTTAAGCTCCACTAAGCAGTGCGCAAATCTGCTAAGCCGGTTTTAACACTGCGTAAAGGAGAAGTTGTTGAGCAGTGTTTAACAGTGTGCAAATCCACTTAGCTGAGCTACCTGCTGCTTAGCATTCACATCTTAGGAATGGTTACACTTGCTAAGCATAGCTGAGGATTGCTAACTATTGCTCACTTTTACTTTTTTAAATATATCAGAGGACTGACTTAATTTAGTAAGTATATATGATATACTTTACATGACATCCCTCTATGTGCTTTCCTTACATTGGCAAGGGTACTGTATGGGTAATTTGTGTGTACATGGGTGGTTTCACATGTTATATGGACTCACACTTACATTGTGCATCAGCTACACAACACTGGTTGACCAGCTGCTACATAATTTAAGTTTAGAAAAATAATTTTCACACTACTTTCCCATATAAAATTAAAGGAAAACTCCACTCTCTCATACAGGTCATTAGGTTTCTTTTCTCCCTACAATATGGTTCCAGCATTGTGTATGTACTAGAAACCTGTTTGTAGTTTTTAAAACTTGTATTTCCTTGCATTGCAGCCAAAGGAAGGGAAGGCCCACCTACTTGTTTTTAACTCAACGTCTCACATACTTTGATGAGAAATTTGTCTCCACCTGCATGACATATCATAGACACAGTTAAATCTGTAGTTTACCCTGACAGGTACTGCTGTCAGTCTTAGATGGGTAATTAATCCTGCTAATGTCAGGAACACAGCAGCTGATATAAAAAAGACAGAAAGTTGTGGAATTGTTTCCACTGTTTTTATTGCAGAGAGGAGAAGAACTTAACACTCCTCTTTCATAGCAAAACAAAGCAATTAGATTAGACAGGGGTTTAAAGGCAATTGTCAACTTTTCTGACAGCTTTACATAAGCAGCAACACAGTATTGAAATTCTAAGCTTTAAATTTTATTTATGATAGTTTGTGTTAAGATAACTTAAGAGTAGTAGCAAAGATTTCTATGACATTTTGAGAAAAGTCAGTAAATATTTTTTCTTGTACAGTACAAGTGCATTTACCATTTTCAAGCCCCCCCCCCCCCAAACACACACACAGGCCAGAACTGCAGAGAGAGAGTCAGGTGGCAACCCTATTAAATAAGTGCACTGATACTGTTCATAAAAAAGGTCTTTTATGCTTTGTGTTACATCCTTCCAGAGGGGCAGTGCATATCTGGTACATGCAGATCCATTGTAAGAGATTCCCACTGACTTTGAGTCAGTCCTTGCATTGTCAGAAAGCAACCATAATATACAGCTGAATTTACTTTAACATACATTTACTATGTGCCCTTGCATTAAGAACACTAAGAAAAGGAAATCAGAAGTACTTAACTATGTTTAAATGCACACACGCACACACACACACACACACACACACACACACACACACACACACACACACACACACACACACACACACACACACACACCTGCTTTTGTACGCATGTACTTTATATACTTAGACATATACAGAAACACACACACATGCTCTCTCTCTCTCTCTCTCTCTCTATATATATATATATATATATATATATATATATATATATATGTGTGTGTGTGTGTGTGTGTGTGTGTGTGTGTGTGTGTGCAATATGTATGCATACAATGAATTATGTATAATAAATAACATAGTATAGTTAAGCATTATTAATGTATACATTCTAGTAAAAATTGCTCAATGATTTACTTGGTCACTGTCACACATTGGCTATGTGTTCCACATGCAGTCTTGGTCAATGTCTTTCTGTCAGTATTTTTTTATTTGTATTGATAAGTGCATTTAATAATTGTTTTTATCTTTGCCAGTGTAGCTTATGTTGTGGCTGGAAAGGGTCCTGGGACCAGTTCACTTTCCTGGTTACCAAAGTATAAATAAATATGAAATAGAAAAAAGGAGGGGAACATGACAGAAATAATCGAGGAACTAGTAAAGCACATTTTAAGTCTGCATCACTCATGAGAGAGAAAAATCTTCCCACTGAAGGCACTGGGAAGTAGCAGACAGACTAAGTTTAGAGTCCTACTACTTGTCACTTGTAAATGTACATAAGGATTATTTAATGCAGTGAGAGTATTCACACCTCAGCATGAGAGTATGGGGGAGGGTTTATCAAGTTTGTTAGGACTACAAAAGACTCCTCTTACAAAAAACTGTTTTTTTATCTGCTTTCTTTTGCTGCAAGTAGCTAACAGCTATTTATAGCATACAACAAGCTCTGGCAGACAGATAAATGAGGCTCAGTCAGGTAAACAGAGAAGCAGCTCTTTTACAGTTTAGATGTCAGTGCTTCACAGTCCTACCGTTATATTGTAATGGCATGAGAAAACAGCACCACTTCCTTATGTCTGGCATGAGTCATAGAAAGAGAATTGGAAATGTATTCTGGGAAGAAGGAAGGAAAGTAGGAAAATAAGATCACGCTACCAAGGCCGGCCCCATCATCCGCCATTTTGAGAGAAACACTTTGAAATTGTAATAGAAGCACTTGGAGTGATTTTGAGGCATTAAAATAGCTCAAAAACAAAGACACAATGAAAAAAAATATGCTTTTTGAGTTCTAAGGTGGCGTTTTCCTTTAGGTTGCCTGTCTTGGTACTCAAACTGTGAACACCTGCATGTAAAGCCAGGACTCTAACCACTACATTATCTTGACTTAGAAATTTCACCTGTATATTTGTATTTATCTCCTTTGGGATGTTTAAGCTATGATAAGCGGAAGGCCATAACGTGCACAACCGCTTAGCTATGCTTAAACATTTCTTAGCCTAAAAAAATATATATTATATTATTATTATATTATTATGTTATATAAGTGAGTATTGTGGTGTGCTGACAAGTCATTGAGGACTGCAGTCAGGAAGTAATGGCATACATATGGCTTTCAGGTTTCTATCCTTCAGAGATTCCTGCTAATACATATCCTGTTTTCTATCAATTTTCTAAGTGTGTGAGGGCAATTTTTCAGAAGTGTCCCTATTGTTCTTGTCCCCCCATTATTTGTACTATTGTTCACGTGGACTGTTGTCAGGGAATATTGGCATACATTTGCTTTCATACTTCTATCATTCGGTAATTCATGTTAATGCATGACCCATTTTCTATCAACTTTCTGAGTTTGTGAGGGCAATATGTATGATGTGTTCCTTTTCAGGGATGTATCCCTCATTATTTGTGCATTTGTACACATTTCCTGCTTTAGCAGGTTGCGGAGGTGTTATACGGCACTTTTATAATGCAGGGGGTGTGTCACAGAACCTGTCACACACTCCCTGCATTGCTTTCCTGCTGCTGTGGACACTGAAATTATCATTTATTTCATTTCAGTGTCCACGGACACTGAAATACTGGCATAATATTAAAGTAATTCTCTATTATTATGCCAGATCCTATTAGAAAGTGCTGTACAGCACTTTTTGAGTGCAGGGGGCATGTTCAATGTCAGTGCACTACTTGCACTCATGTAGGTTAAACAGCAGCATGCCTTCATGAATATGCAAGGTGCGCTGCTGTGCTATATGGACACGAACCACTCCATGCAGGAATAGTTCTATTTCTGCATAGAGTTATTGAATCCCAGGGGATAATCTGAAACACCAGTGTTAGAGTTTAAACTTGTTCCTAAATGTATTCCGTACAATATAGTAAAACAAAATTACCATAGGGCCACAACTTCATATAAAATGGTTTATGAATGACATCATTCTGCATATCTTCTAACTATTCTTTATCCAGGCCATTCACTCCATTTAAAGTTAGAGGGGAGAAAATTTTTTACACAGCAGGTTTTGCAGTGCAAACAACTAGTGAATCATGATTCTACATGTTGCAAACACGAAAACAGAAATAAAATGTTCCTGAAAATCAAACACGTTTGTAATACTCAGCAATCAACTTTTCCTGTATATAATCCTGTTGACTCTGTGTTATTTAGTAACTATAAAAATACTAATGCTTGCTAGAATAATCTCTCAAAATTTTATTTCCACAAGTTATAATGCCATGCCTAATTTGTGTTTGCCACTATTCAAATAACTAGGGCTGGACATGAAATCAAAATACCAGAATTCTAATATTGTGATGGAATAATAGAAACAAATAGGTAGACATACAGTTTCTTGCTACTAATGTTTTTTCAAATGCTTTATAAATAGTCATGTTGCTTGCATTCACTAACATTATGCATTTGCAGTATCAGTCCAGATGTTGAAGTATGGTGCATTTTCTGTACACACCCATACTTGTAATTTCCAAAAAGAGATTTTTTTTTTACTCTTAAGATAGAGATGTGATAATAACCGTAACAAAGATGCTAGAGAACTCATGCATATATTGAAAATATGTGCTATAGGTATTGACAACTTAATAATATGTATCCCATAATGTATTTCACCAGTACACTTTAAGCAGTTTGCCTATGATGATTTTAGTGTTCCATTATTTCTGTTGTGCTGCCACATTGTACAGAATAAAAGTTGCTTGGCTGAATAAAAATAATAGAGTGGTGTGACATTTTTGAAACTATGAATGAGTAGTGCTAAGTAATCAATAAGTGCACAACATGATGGCACTAAAAAGTATATTTTAGTGTACAAATTAATTTTTGTGCTTTCAGGAATTATGTTTTTATCATAAATGTTTTGTTACTAATTACTACACATCTGGAGCTATTATCCTCAGGCATTCATTGAAAATAGGATCACCCCAGTTGGACCACCCAATCAGCAAAATAAAAATGAAATAAATCACATAACTGTGAGAATAAATAAATAAAAAAATATATAGTTGTATTGGATGCGTTAATAATAGACAATTGCCCTGGTCCACTTCAAAAAACACACAACACCGAATGACATTTCACAACCTTTATTATTATTAAACTTCCATAATATGATTGTTAACCAATAGTTATAAATTTCAACCAAAAAACATGACACAGTTGATAATAACCTCCATGAAAGAAAATATAAAATAACCATAAGGGCAGCATAACCACTCACCCTTGATAAGCAGCGTCCCCCACTTGCTCACTTATCTTTGCACTAAGAAGGCACCGATACCCTCCTCACCTTCAATTTATTGAATTACGCATTCATCCAAATAAGCAGCTCTGCTTGCTTATTAACTTTTTCAACAGAGCAACTGCTCATTTTCTTTCCCAACTTATTGAATTGCACATCTAACACCAGCGGGGGAAGAGAAGAGGGCAAGCCTGCCCCTCTTCTCCACCCACCAGCCTGACCAGACTGTTTCCCCTCTCTCTGACCAAACTTCCAGTAGTTTAACCACCAGTAAGGCACTAGTTCAAACATCATTCAGTGTACCTATCCTCCCTAACCAAGCTGGATCCAAGTCACTACCTCCTATCCCTATGCATAATTAACAGAAACAACCTGATACCTAACAACTGAAAACAAACTACTGTCCCCTCACCTATGCTAAAGTAGCAAACCATAACCTCATCACTTATCATAACTACTGCCATGATGTAATTAAACAATACCACTCAATCACAGGAAGCCTTGCAATGATACCAAGAGCCTGACCAGCCACTGGACACAATGTTCATGACACGCTATTACCGTCCAGAATATAGTGAACCAACCCAGCCTTGTCTATCTTGAAACTGCAGTAACTCAAGCTAAGTCCTCCCATCAAACCCCCCATCTAGGTCGCAAGCCTAATTAATGCAATGCAACTCACTAATCCCCTACACCTGACATTTGCAAGAATATCTGACCCATTCCAAAGAAGACCCCCGCTCCTCATAAACAGAGTAAAAATCCACACTGATGTTCCCCATACAAGAGCAAATCAAAACAAGACAATACCTTGTGACTGCAGGGAAGAAAAGAAAAAAACAACAACTCTGTAGTCACTGCCCTGCTGTCAACCTGTGACCTCCTGTCGTACCACTCCATCAGGTGAAACCCTCCTCAGGTTCATCGCTCACCTGTCAAACCCACCTTTTTCAGTCTCCAAATAATAATAACTCTGCATGTCCCAATCTGCACTCAAAGTGATTTAATATTCCCCCACTCGAGCACTTCTGTGCACCAATCTATCAGTGGAGACATGACACTGGTATCTACACTTCCACTGCTGACCCACTTCCTTCAGGTCACCAACTGATGCCCAAACTGTTCTTCCCCACCAGCAACCACTCTGTACACCAAATCAGCAGAACAACCACCCAGTCAAATCCATCATGTCAAATGGACTTACTTCAGGCCTTAAACAGACTCGCACTCTGCACCTCCCCATCTGTGATCTCATTGTGATCTGAAAAATAAAAAAATACTGCAAATCCTCTGCTCATGCATACAAAAAATAATTTAAATGACATTGGCACAGCGCTGCCAAGAGCTTATCTCATTCACCAACTGCATACAATATGCTCCTACTCTAGTATGTACCATCACAATGAAACTTAAGATTCTTTTACAAAGTCCCACATAAAGTTTCCTCACACAAAGCACCAAGTCTTACTTACATGTGCACATAATAACACAACAACACCCACCACCACCTTTACTGCCATCTTTGCTCAACCTCTCAGATTCACAATAAACACACAGAGCCTCTAAAACACCTTATCACTATGACTCCCCTTAAACTCTATAGTAAGCTGAAGTGAGCACATATGAAAGGAAGAAATCTGTCTATTCAGCCAAGTCTGTGCAGAATCTAATTTCTGCATTCTACAAACAGTATCAAAAGTGCAAGCCAATCTTAAATCCTAAAACAAAACATCTAGACAACTATAAAACAAAGACTATCTTTCTACCTCTGCTTAATTAGCCACTAATAATTAAAAAAAGAAAACACAATACGATGAGAAATGGACCAAAATCTGAACATTCAGCACATACCCCACATCCAGTGAGGCACGTAACATAACAAATGGACAACTTCAAAGGTAGAAAAGTGTAGCGAAAAGCTGACCATTTCTTTATGAATAGCCCACCTCTGCAGCTATCTATCTACCCTCAAACCCCCCATTTTGCAGTTAAGGTCAGGGTGTCACTTCTACAATCATCTTGCCCCAAGATTTGCACTGCCAGGTAGCTAGCAGTGAAGCAGTATTTTACCATTATCATTTGCTCGCACCTAATGCCAATATAGAGTGTCCATTCCTCCTACTGCATGTCTTTGAAATGTGGAAGAAACCGGAGCACCCAGAGGAAAACCTTCACAACCGCAGGGAGAACATGGAAAATCCACTGCTACTGAATGAATAAGTTAATTCCCCCTTATCAGCATACAAAAGCAGGGTAGCCTGCTCGTTATCCTTAAGTGTAATACTTATTCTTAGAATTAAAAGTGCATAAACTGCATTTTACTTCCTACAAGTTCTCATGGACAGTGCAGCATTAAACCTATGCCTGGCAAATCAGTTCTAGATTAAATTCTCAAATGTTACATCTCATCCCCCCTTAGTTACAGGTGTTTTAGTCATCTATTACAGCCCTTTATAGGTGAACCCCCTCATATCAATCTGTGGAACTAACTACCCTGTTGAATGGCTTTATCTTTGTCCTATTTGGGGCTGACTCATCACTCATGGAATCCACTGCTTATCAAATGCTAATCTCGTAAAAGTGAGCAACAGGCGGTTTGTTCCATGAGTCAGCCGTCACCACGACTTTGAAGTGGCAACTCCCTCTATTTTATTCATTCAGGCCTACTATCAAAGCACATGTAAAATGACTCACAAAAACAGCAATCCCGAGTATTAAACCCATGACCCTAAACACTAGAGTCAGAGAAATGTACCATTACGTCGTCTGAGCTGTAAACATGTCAGATTTGCACCACTGGACAACCCAACACAATATTCCACCAAAGCCTCAAGTGGTTCAGAATTGTTAGTGTCAGTCTGAAATACCAATCTTCTTAAAGTCCAGGAACTGTCATTACAATGCACTATTACATTTCTAAATGTTTACTGACCTTCCTGAAATGAGGTTTCAAACTCAGTGTTAAACTTGCCTGAAATTATACTTTTGTGACCTTGCCAGATTGCCATTATAAATATCCAGGTATGAAACAGAAGAAAACCAAATTACACTACCCTGAGCCTCCAACCCACACCAACCAGGAATCACATTCCAACAAATCCTGCCACTTCAGGAACCCATCCCAAAATAATATAAATCATTAGAACAAATAAGCCAATAAACAGTTTTATGACTAACCCCTCATTCGCAAACTTAATGGTTTTGCCTTAATGCAAAATTACACAAATAACAGTAAAATGCATTTACATCTCCTCCCATATTATATCTCACAGCCCACCAGCTGAGAATAGTTAAGTCCATGTATACCATATCATACCTCACAACCTTTTAGAGCAAGAAATCTAGGCAAAGTCATAAATAAAACTGGGACAAAGCCCAAAATTAAGAACAATTTTTAAATATTGCTCTTAAAAACCTAGAAAGTTAAAAACTTAGAAAGTTGATAGAATAAGAGGTTTTGCTTTATCATGAATTTGCTGGAGGATATGAAGTTTGAACTCCATCTGTCATTATTTCATAACTTCAGTCTTTAATGATTTGCCACTACTTTGCTAATCCCCCCCCCAAAAAAAAAACAAAAAAAAACCCCACCACAATTTTATGAAAAACAGATCAAAATTGTTTGTGTCTTTTTCCCAGTCAGGGGTTGCCACAGCTGAACTCTGGTCCGCTAATGATTGGCAGTTGATTTTTACATACCGGCTTGCCAGGCCTGACTCATAACCTTCAACGAAGGTACACCCATTCACGCATGTCTCCATGCAGAAGACGCTCTAGCTGAGAATTGAACCAGACAGCGTCTTACTGTGAGGCGACAACGCTACCGCAGCACCACCACCACGGTGAAAATAAGAGACCAAAATCTGGATATTCTGCGAAAATCTGTGCATTTGAGAAAACACCTCTTCAGCCATCCCATATATATAGCAAAAATCTTTTGACAGCTTTGCGTAATTTACATTCATGTTTAAAGATTATAAATACTCTCCTGTAACCCTTCCATTAAGTAGAGAATAAAAAAATAAATTAAATAAATAAATAAATAAATAAAAAATAAAATAAAATATACTTTTGCAGTCACGCATACTAAATTAAACTGGTAACGTTGTTTTACATAAAATGAGTGTATGTATATATATATATATATATATATATATATATATATATATATATATATATATGTTCACTAGACAATCTCAAAATACTGAAATGTCAAATTTCAGTATTTCAAGACTGAATAGTCAAAAGTGCAGTTATGTGAAGTTGCACTATCTCGAATGTGGAAATGTCGAATCTGCTGTCGTGGTGTAGCTTTTGTGACGTATGGTGCGGTTTTCGGATTTAGCTGAGGATTCAGGTAAGTGTTTTTTACATAAGGGTATTGGGTAGGGATTTTAGTGTGTGTAGTGGTGATTTTTGTGTGTCTGTGTGTTTAGTGTGACCTCAGAGTTAATATATATAAGTAGGGGGGTGTGGGGGGTGCAGCCCCCCCACATGGGGGATGCAGGGGAGCTTTACCCCTGCTTATAGGTAGGGTAGATGTGTTTGTATGTTATGTTGTGTTTGTGTGTGTTGTTTTGTTTGTTGTAGTGTAGTTAGGTAGGTGTATGTGTGTTTGTGTGGTGGCGTGTGTGTGTGTGTGTGTGTGTGTGTGTGTGTGTGTGTGTGTGTGTGTGTGTGTGTGTGTATATGTGTGTGTGTCCGTGGTGTCCGTGTGTGTATATGGTAGCAATTGTTGTTTTCACAGTTGTGTGCGTGTGTGTGTGTGTGTGTGTGTGTGTGTGTGTGTGTGCGTGTGTATGTGAGTCTACCTCTAAATCCTGAAATCGCACAAAACCAAATGTTATTTTCGCAAGATGAAAATAATGAACAGTTGAAATTTTGAATGGCCGATTTTTCACAGAGGAAGTAAACACTTGCCCAAAACTTCAGGGAACCACACTAGAGTATGTAGACCCATCTAGGTGGAGGGCTATGCCTCCCAACCTCCCAACTATATATACAAACTCAGGGATCTTACTACAGTGGGATAAAGGGCATATTTCCCTACACTGGGCAAGTGTTTACTTGCCCTGTGAAAAATCAGCCATTTTGGATTTCAACCATTATTTTCTTCTTGTGAAAATAACATTTGGCCTTGTGGGATTTCAGGATTTGGAAGTAGACTCATATATATGTGCGTGTGTGTGTGTGTGTGGGGGGGGGGGGTATGTGAGTCTTTTTGCCAAAGGGTTGCCATTGTTAATGCAAAACATGTGCTGCTGGGAAAGGCACTAATGTGGTCAGGTCTGATATAACTAGTGTTAAATTCAGAGACATGATAATGAGCTGATAAGTTTTTTCTCATTCCAGCCATACTTGTTTCTCAGTCACTTTTCTCACTATTATAATTGACGTGAATCTATTTCACAATATTGAAAGATCATATGACTTAATCCGAGAAGATCAAATCTCAGAATGTCAAACTGGCAGCCAGCATTATGAAAAACAGTCCCCCGGATTCACCAATCTTCCATGCAGGACTAAGCTAAGTGCTCATTTAGGAGCAGGATGGCAGCATGCCATGCATATCAGTGTAGGCATGCTGCCCGAGCTCCTAGGCTTACATGGAGTGTGTACGAGTGCAGGGGATATGTCTAAGAGCAGAGCTCTCAGAATAAATATGCCCCTGCAAAGTAGAACAGCAGAAAGTGAGAAGAAATGAGCGAGATTTCTAATAGGTGCCTGCAGATCCCCACCAACAGTTCCCCATGTGTACAACAGCAACAGTACAGAAAAGTAAATGAAGAAACCCTTTTATTTTTTTTAAAAATCCTATTAAAGCCAACCGTAGTTACGCGGGTGTGCCCATCGCTTAGCTACAGTTAAAGCAGCTTAAAAGGCTGAAGAGGATAACAAGGAAGATATATGCAAATGAAGCAGCACAGCAATAGTGTAGTGGGCAGGGGATTTGCCTAATGAGCAGGCATTCCTGGTTCCAGTTCTACTGCAGCACAGTCTATTTTACATGGCAAAGCACATTATAATCAATATTTTGTTGCAAAACCCACTAAACACAGATTTATGAACTACAGTACTGCAGGAAATGCACATGTGACGTATCAGTGTCATAATAAATAAGGCAATAGTAAGCAGGTCTAAGCACAACTAAGCAGTAATAAGCATATGTAAGCACTAGTAAGTGTGTTTGCATGGGGGTAAGCACTGCCTACACAGATTAAGCAATCTGGAAGCTTACTGGGTATAAGAACCTGTAACCGGAAGTTAGCAGTGCTTAGCTCCGTGCAAACACATACACACCCACTTACAACTGCTTTAAAGTGCCTTAATCACTCTGTATCCAACGGCCCATGTTCTGCCCAGCAAAAAAATAAACAGCCTCTTCAAGGCTTAAACCCAGAACCCTGTACACTACAGTTGCAGTAGTTAAAAACTAAGCCATCACAGCAGTATATAAGATTTGAGGTTTCAATAAGCAAATTCTCACCATAGGAAAATCAAACTGAACATGTGAAATGGATCTATGTACAGTGTGATGTTGTATAATCTGCTACATAACACAAATATTGTGAACTGGAGTACTGCAGTAAGGCCAGATGTGAGGCGGTATTGTAATAAAGTGTTGAATTCCCCAGGACCTCATACATGTACATAGACATGAATCACAGATACCAGGCACAAATATAACATGTAACAAATAACAAATCAATGTCAAAAGGAAAATATAATGCTAATTAGATATTAAGCAATGCTAAGCAGTGTACAGGTCAGCTTATGTGGTGTAAGCAATGTGTAGGCCGGCTAACTCAATCTGCCTAGTGGTATGCCCCATTAAGCAATACCAACATTAGGTAAGCAAGTGTGCCCATAGCTTAGCCTTTTCAAAACCATCCAATCATGGGAAAGTGTAGGTAATTGGGTGTATTTAAACCCCTCAGGCATCAATAATTTCCATAATTGGTTGTAGCTCCCTACTGTAGGCAAAATGGCTGTAGTTGGGGAAGGCACTCGATATAGAGTGCATTGCTGGGACACCCAGGAGTCCAGATTCATGGTATGACTCCTGGTAAAACACCATGAGGAAAGACTACTTCAGGGCCAGTACCAGGGCTCTCAGTATAAAGTGGAGGCCTGGGACAGTCTCACCCGTGACCTCACCAGTGCCACTGGTATCCCCCAGACTGGTGAGCAGGTCAGGCATCATCATGCTGACCTGAAGCGGTGAAGGTGTGATCTCTTAGACCAGTGGATCCAAGAATCCAGGCATATGGCTGATGCTCCAGCACTGAGTAAGTACTCATTCTACTATGTAGATAATGCTTGCCCAGCTTGTGTATACTATGGATAGGTAATGGCTAAATATCACTGTATTTCTCCAACAGCTGCAGATGAGCAGGCTGTGAACCAGCAAGCCCATGCTGCTAGGCTGCAAAGGCTGCATTGTTAGGCAGGTTAGTAATATTCTTGTATGCTCTGTCATAACAAATAAATATAACAATACTAGAAAGTGCTGTACCAGTATAAAAATGTATTGTGTATGGGATGTACTGAATAAACCAGACAATATGGCAGGAAGACTGTCATATGGATTGCGTGGAAAAAAGGTGTAATATCTATTGGTTAAAAGTATAACCCCTGGAGTGCTTGTGTACATTCTGCTTTCATATGTTGTTGTAGTGCTGCATTCTATAAATAGTACTGTTGTATTAAGCAGTCTTACCCACACTGTTGAACGCAGTTAAAATGTGTAGGAAGTCCAGTATAACAATGTTGGAAGTCCCAAGAGGTCAGTCATACAGAATAACTGAGGGAGACTTAGACAGAAACCATCGGAATGCTTTACATCAATTCCCTGATATCACAGTGTACTGTGATGTCAACTGTAACATTTTTAACACACACAGCAGGGATTTGAATCCTGGGAGTGATAGTAAGTTGTATGCATAATCATACCCCACAACTGTACAGAGTTTGCAAGAATGTTCAGATAGGAAGCTGTATGCATAATTAGACCCAATAACTGTACAGACTGTCATAACCATCAACTCTATAGACTGGCAGAATGTTCAGGTAGTAAGCTGTATGCATAATCATACCTCTCAACTGTTCTGATCTGTCCAGCATGTCCAGATAACGAGCTCACATCTGCTGCCCGGTATCCTGTTACCCTGACAAATAAGTGTGATAATCCAAGAAATGTAGGCAGCTTATACTGACATAAAATGGATAGTCAGACCTGAACATAAAAATAGAATGTATATGGAAACAAACCTGTGATTGTAGCATCTCACCCAAAGTGTATGACA
>NC_056745.1:602588434-602600934 GCF_019279795.1 Protopterus annectens
TGCCAACATCCTGGCAGATAGGTTCAGTGCTAACCTTACCCCCCTCTCACCCCCTAGATGGCCCATCACTTTACCGGAAGAATGCAAAGTTCCTGTAATCATGGCTGCACGGGTAAAAAACACACTCTCCAAAGCCAAGAACACAGCATCCATGGGACCTGACAATATCCCAGGCTGCGTTCTACATGAACTACAGAATGAACTGGCACCCTACCTAAGTACCATGTTCAATCATAGCCTCACCTCAGGCTTTGTGCCCACTGAATGGCACATTGCAACGGCTATCCCACTCCACAAAAGGGGAGGCACAATGGACCTGGGAACTACCACCACATTAGCCTGGTGAGCCTGATCTGCAAGGCCATGGAACGTGTCATCATGGAACTCATAAACAAAGACATTGGTAATCTCCAAACTCTGGACCCTACCCAATTCGGATTTGTAAAAGGCAGATCGTGTCTCCTAAACCTGATTGACTTCTTTGAAGCAGTCACCAAAGCCATAGATGAGGGTAAAGTGGTTCACACAGCTTATCTAGATCTTGCCAAGGCTTTCAACACCATTCCCCACTCTGGAATTATAGATAAGCTCACTAAACTAGGTATAAATCCCTATGTCACAAGATGGGTTGCCAACTGGCTCATGGACAGAACCGACACTGTGAAAGTAGCAGACTCCAAATCTGATTTCAGACCAGTAACAAGTGGAGTACCACAGGGTTCAGTCCTGGGTCCCCTCCTGTTTGGTATCTACTTCTCTGAAGTACAGGCTAACACAGAAGGTCTTTGGCTAACAAAGTTGCAGATGACTGCAAACTAGGAGCCATAATCGAAACACCTAATGATGTGGACATACTACAAAAGGGCCTCACTGAGACAGATACCTGGTGTCAAAGCCATGGCCTGAAGCTCAATGCCAAAAAGTGTATTGTCTTCCCCTTTGGTAAAACCTCTGTACCCATGAACTACCACATAGATGGTAGTCTACTTAATGCTGAAAATGTGATGAGACCTTGGGACACAGGTGGACAGTAGTCTCTCATCTGATAATCACATCACCACAGTGGTCAGGAAATCCTTCTACATGGCTCACCTCATCACAAAAGGTTTCTCATCCAGAAAAAAAGAGGTCATTGTTCCCCTCTACTCATCACTCATTAGACCCATTATAGAGTACAACGACCTTTTTGGTATGCACCTCACAAGACATCTACAACAACTGGAAAGGCCACAGAAATACCTCACAGAGAGGATTACTGACCTCAAACAGATGCCCTACGCGGACCGTCCAAAAAACTCCAGCTTTACTCCGTCGCATATTGCCTACTCAGAGATGATCTCTGTCTAACATACAAAGCTTTGTCAAACCCAGAGCTTTTGGACATGCTTCACTTAAAGAAATCCCAATTTCTCTGAGCGACACGCTCTAGGGACCTAAGCCTTGCCACCACAATGAACAGAACATGCTGGAGGGATAGATTCCTGACCCAGAGACTTCCCATACTCTGGAACAGACTACCTATCTATGTCAAACATAGCTCCTCATTAGCACTCTTCAAGAAAAATCTTGATGACTGGATGGGAAATTGGAAATTCACCCCAGGATCACTTCTGTGGCTCTGCTCGACAGTGGCACAGGAAAATCATTTTCCTGGGTAGCAAAAGCCAGGGTACATTTTTGGCTAGGCTTATATAGGCCCTAGGGCCAATAGCCTAGTACCTACCTATGAACCTATGAACCTATATGTATATATATATATATATATATATATATATATATATATGTATATATATATATATATATATATATATATATATATATATATATATATATATATATATATCTATATATATATATATATATATATATATTAGAAATGAACTTCGTGACAGTAAAAGCATTCAATAAAATAGTAAATAACACCAACAACTCTTGTAGAACTTTAGCGCTTTCGTCTTATTTATTATCAAGACTTCTTCAGAAAGACATGTTTCATAAGTGTCTGTCTAACATACAAAGCTTTGTCAAACCCAGAGCTTTTGGACATGCTTCACTTAAAGAAATCCCAATTTCTCTGAGCGACACACTCAAGACTTACTTATGAAACATGTCTTTCTGAAGAAGTCTTGATAATAAATAAGACGAAATCGCTAAAGTTCTACAAGAGTTGTTGGTGTTATTTACTATTTTATTGAATGCTTTTACTGTCACGAAGTTCATTTCTAAGTTAAAATTTCTTCTCTTCGTTCAATTTTTTTGAGTGCGGTTAATTTTAGTTATATATATATATATATATATATATATATATATATATATATATATATGTGTGTGTGTGTGTGTGTGTGTGTGTGTGTGTGTGTATATACAAATATATATCTCTAGATATAATAGAGCACTCAACAAAGACATATATGCCCACAGGCACCATAAATGGTGGTGAGGGGGCTTAAGCAACATATTTCTTACACGTATCGATATCCTCCCACCCCCAGCCATGCCACCTGTATGATGTGAGGCTGGTTTCGATAACATATCATACAGTACAGTCTGGCTATCATAGTGAATGTACAATGTGTAAGCAATAAACATTCCTAAGATATATATACACACACACACAGGTATGCAGATTAATATATATGTATATATATATATATATATATAGATAGATAGACATATATATAGACATATACGTAACTACACATACACCACATAGGTATGTCTAGGAAGATACATATTTACAGGATGCACACCACACTGAACAGCCAGTATCCCTACAGTTGCAATCTCATCAGATGGACAGTGTATGACTCACCCATACAAAAGACATTTGTTGCCTGAAACATATATCCACAGAGAAGTCAAAGGATGTAACATCACACACAGGTTTGCATATGTTTTAAAGGTTTATTTGTGTACTATTACAGTTCTATATGCCATGTCATTTTGCAATTTATACTCTGAAATACATACAAACAGATCAATGCAACTGTCAAACAGATCATTTAAAACAGTAATCTGAAAGCATAACATATGTTGCTGTCCAGGCCAAGGCCTTCAAGTACTACAACAGTAAATACTGACTGGGCCACAGGATAACAATCAAGCAACAGTAAGTAATGCAGATGTGTAGCCCAGCAGCCCCTAACTACATTCTGCACTCAATCCCTAGGGGGAAAATACCTAAGTTGACACAATGGGATGTATCTGTTACATAACAATGCATAATTGAAACCATCACAATTGAACTGACAAACAGAAAAGGCTACATGGCATTAATCAGTAGGCCAGCAATGTTCACAAGTTGGAATGTACTGTAATGTTCAGCCATATACCTTAAGCCAGCTTACTACTGATATATCTCACATGTTGTAACACCCTAGGTTAATTATGGTGCTCCCCCCCCCTAGACTGACTTACAAGGGCATATAACACTGTTACATACATTGCCTCTATACTGCAGAGAGGAGCACACATGTGTTGTGCAGATGAAGGCTACATATATATGGACCCTACCCCACAATATGTGCGGGGGCCACAACACCACTGGAATGATGGCGGGAATGGCAGCATGACATAATCACTGGCCACCACATAATAACCCCTTACTGCATGTCATATCAACAAAGCCTGGTATGTCGACGGAGGACAGAGGCTGATACACCAGCCCATATGTGAAATAGTGTTGCCATACACTGAGCAAGTTGCTGTTGTCACAGGATAGTCTGCAACATACCCTTAGACAGGAATACGAAGTCAGAAACACAAATGGATGTAACCACCTACTGTTAGCACTCAACACACACACTGCCAGGGATATATCTGACACAGGACCTATGTGGTGAACAGACAAAACATAGGCCCACAGTTGAGAGCTATGCAGACAGACTGCAGTCTATGTTAAACTAGTACACACACACAAACCTTGCAAAACTGGTGCTATATAATGCATATACCAACACTACTCACACTATCTGTAGTTCTGGAACCTTATACAAATATGAAGCAGCCCTGAGACTGCAAGTCCTCTTCTGAGAGGTATAGCTACCTGCTGTCTGTAATACTGCTGCCTACATGCAGGAAGGCTGTCCACCATACAGGAAAGGTAAAGGGACCACGCCCAAATGATGTAGGGATTTATAGTAGTGGGTTGCCATGACAGTGGTAATTGGAAGTACTACACAGCATGCTGTATGCAGGTAGCAAGTGGAGGACACTGATTGGTGCAGAGGCCATAATCTGATCATGTGCTTCACCTAAATAATCCATGCTGCAATCTATTCAAAGCAGCTCATTGAGAGAGAGAGAGAAAAAGAAAGGAAGAAAGAAAGAGAAAGAAAGAAAGAAAGAAAGAAAGAAAGAAAGAAAGAAAGAAAGAAAGAGAGACAGAGAGACAGAGTGAGAGACAGAGAGACAGAGAGAGAGACAGAGACAGAGCGATAGAGAGACAGAGAGAGACAGAGAGACAGAGACAGAAAGACAGAGACAGAAAGACAGAGAGACAGAAAGAGAGAGAGAGAGAGAGACAGAGCCACACAATCTCTATCAATAAAGAAGAATAGCTGTAGGCTAAGGCCAGGAATAAAAAGAAAGTTTTGAACAGACATCACTCACACAACAGGTATGTGAAGTATATATGCATGTAATTGACTGTACTACTTGGGCCATAATAATGGGATAGATGATGTTGAATGATTTATATGTGCCAGAAGGTGTTGTTGCTGTAATGATGTTCAGCTGAACAAATGCTATGGACACTAGAGTCTGTTCCTGTGGGTGGTGGGCCATACCCATCGACTGCGCAGAGCAGCACTGACTGACAAGCTGTAAGTCATCATACTGTGTGTTCTGTAATGGAAAACATGTCTAGTAGTGTGGCCAATAGCCAGTGGTGGAGGTAATGGCATAATGATGGATATGTGGGCTCCAGAGCCCACCACTTGCAGGATACTCAGGTTAATGTGTAATTGTTAGAAAAATGTGTATTTGAATATATGAGAAATGCTAGTTTAAAAGCAAAGTAGTATATAATGCATTTTATTCTATTAATCATATAGTAGAGAGGATTAATTCATGTTTAAATGTAAAGTAGTTTTGAAACTGCAGTGTGGCTTGAAACAAGCTGACCTTTGACCCTGGCAGATGCTAGCTTAGCAAGTTTTAATGTTTATGCTTTTCACAAATGATTATCTGCTGGGTCAGGAAATTAAATGTGTGAAATAATGAAATCTTCTGCTCTTTCCTGCTGGGATGATTTGGCCTTGTATATGTATTACTGAGATAGCATGCAGCTGGTGAGAAAGTGTAACAGAGAACAAAGATGTGTATTAAAAGACTGAATCTGCTATTGTATTCAAACTGATATGAAACCTTGAAGAAGTAACTTTACAGAAAGACATTATGTCTGACCAGGTGGATAGCAAGGCCGTATTGTTACCAGAGGTAAACTTTTTTAAAATATACAGCATCAGCAGTTTTTATGAATAGAGGACTGTAAGCTAAAGTGATGTAGATGCCCTGTGACATACCACGTCAGTAAGGTGGGCACAGCTTGAATGTTAAACCTATATAAAATTGTGTGCTTCCTGTTTCATGTTAGACAAAATTCTGTACTTGTACGTTTTTGCCTCCTGGTGTACACTAGTAAACTTTTGAATCTGAACCTCCTGTGTATTGAATTCTTGATTTTATTTAACAGTTTGGTCCTTCTTAGCCAGAATTCCTTGGACAGCTGCAGATCAGAGTCTACTGGTGGTGAATACTGCAGGAGAAGTTACCAAACGGTTCTTCTTGGGTGAAAAGACCTCCGACTGAATTGTCGTTTAAAGAGGCTGGCCACTTTCTGATCTGTGGCCGAAGAGCGGATATTGGACGATTCAATACCGGAGGCTCAGGTAGGAAGAATTTGCCTTTTTTCTGTTTTAGATCAGGGACTAGGTTACAGTATATTGTTGTCAAGATTTGTTTTGCAGATCAGGGACAAAAAGAAGTACTGTATATTTGGTCATAGATCAGGGTAACAGAATAAGGTAGACAGTCATTCTAGATAAACTGTGAACAGGAACTGAGAATTTGATATCACACGATTAAAAAAGGGTTACGTAACATTTTCTTTACTATGGGAAATCAGTGCACTAAAACATCGCGAGATCCGTCCCTAACCGAAGACGCAAAATACATGCAATTACAGCGTTCTGATAATGTTAGGTATTATACGAAATGGGTTAACAAATATGAATTTGATGGTAAACTAGATAAAACTTCACTAGTTAAACTCCTTAAGCAGCTTAAATCTGATGCAGGAGGTCAGGCAAAAAAGCAACGCCAATTAGGCATTCCTCAGGCACACAGGTGGATTGAGGAAGCAAATCGTAGAGAACAGAAGCTGAAAAATTCAAAAACATTGTTTTTAGACAAAGAAGATAATAACTTGGTAATAGCAACAGCTCCTCCTCCCTTGCCCCCTCCCTTACCCTTTTCAGGATATGAAGCGAGTGGACAGGCTGGTCCGCCTCCGCGTTATCCTGAAGTTTCAGCAAGACCACAACCATGTGTTAGAGATCCTATTGAAACTAGGTCCCGAACACGTAAAACACATAGGGACACAGACTCATATCAAATAGAGAGAAACCTACAGGATGAGAGTGAGGAAGAAATATGCCCACTTATAGAAGTTCCAAATCCTCAGGCAGGACAGGAAGGGCAAAACCCGACACTCTTAGTATATAGACCATGGACACCGGAAGATATCCGGAAAGCTACTGAAGGAATCCCCCATCCGAAAGTTAATTTTACGAAATTTTTAGAAGATTTGCAAGGCATGAGGTTGAGTTACCACTTGAATGGGGAAGAAGTAGAAAAAGTAGTAAGACAAATTATAGGTCCAGATTGGCACATGATTTGTGGCACCTGGAATCCTTGTAATGCAGAGCTTAAACCACTCCCTCATAGTGACGCAGAATTAGACAACAGAGTGAAAGGTCTTACAGACCGAATCTCTGAGAAATGGAAACCTAGAGCAGACTGGACTTGCATTAATCAACGCATACAACAGGAAAATGAGACAATAGATGGGTACTATGCTAGATTATTAGAATGTTTTAATAATCATAGTGGTATGTCGGTTCCTGAGAACCAAACAAATGATTCCCCGTATGAACAACAATTGAAAAATGCTTTTTTGAAAGGGTGCATTGCACCTATTAGTAGCTTCATTACAAAGCATATGATAGACCATCAAACAGGGAGGCTACAAGCCTTACTTGAATATGCTAGACATGCTGAAAGACATTTTAATAGTAAAAAGAAAAAGAAGGCGCAAGTCTTCACTGCTGAAGACGGAGCTGAAGTATTTGTGTTACAGTCAGGTAAAAAGGGCAAGAAGAATGCCCAGGGAAACAAACAGTCTGACAAACGATCAGAAGATTTTGAAGAGAGGAAAAAGAGAGGTGAATGCTTCAAGTGCGGGAAAAAGGGACATCTAGCAAGGGATTGCAAGCAAAACAAAAAGGTAATTTCAGAAGATAAGGGAGATGAGGACTGACTATATGATAGTGAAGATACATCATGTGAAAGTCAGAAATCATCAGGAAAAGTTAATAAACAGAAAACAAATGTAAATGTAATAGAAGAAGTAGAGGAAGTGCAAGTAGATATGTAGGATGAAGAAAGTGAAATTTTGGACTTAGCATTATTGAGCTTACAGCTCTACTTAGCAAATACAAAACCGGAAGTTACACTTCTGGTGGAGGGAAGGGAAGTCAAATTCCTGTGTGACTCAGGAGCGTCACAGACTTTGATACACTCCTCCAAGTTACCAGAACATTCCGAATCACCTGATTATATACTAGTAAAAGCAGCAAATGGACAGCTATGCAGGAAACCACTTTCCCATGATATAGCAATAACTGACCCTGTTTCAGGTATGACCCAGAGAAGTAAAATTGTTGTTTCTGCAAAGTGTCCAGTAAACCTATTGAGCCAAACAAACAGGAGAGACATTCCATGTTAGGGAAAGGAAATTTCTCATTAGATATGCACTTAACTGTGAGAGCAAATCGGTCATATACATCGCCATGTGCAATTGTTGTCCTGGGTTTTACATCGGGAAAACCGACAGGCGACTGCGAGACAGGATGTACGAGCACTTGTACGCAATTAGAACATGCAAGGATGACAATGCACTGGCCAAACACATTGCTTTGTTCCCAGGACATAGCTTTAGTTTCATGGCTATAGACCATGTACCCTTAAAAGTTAGGGGGGGCCCTATACCTTTAATTTTAGAAAACTGTGAGCTGGGTTGGCAATTGCGCCTTGATGCATTCTGCTTTCCTGGCCTCAACACCAATTGTAATATTGCCCCAGTTCTTAAATTAAAAAGGTATTTTAGGTAATTAATTTTTCACAGGTATTACACAGGCACCTATGGCATTAGATCCGACTTGGGTTTTAGCCAGCACCTCTTTGATCTAACTAGTCAATGCCTTGGTAGGTTTGTTTGTTTCCTTTTCAGTCCTTTGAACTGATATACTGTGTCTAAATAGCTGACCTGTCTTTAGACCATCTAGGGCGGGATTTACCTAACATTTAGGTTTTTTATCCAGTTCTAGGGCCCCAGTATAGGACGATTGTCGTTAGTAGTGTGACGGTAGACATTGTCGCTTGTAGTAGTAGTGTCAGGGTACGATATTTCATTTAGTCCCACTTTCTTTTAATTTAAATAAAATAACAAGCAGTATTCGAATCACAGATCGAACAACAAATATGGGCTGTTGTATATGTGTTGCGCTACATTTTTATATATATTATATACCGCAATCCCGTATCTTAGAGTGACGGACTTATTCCTGATAGATTGATAACACACACTACATGTAGAGTGTAAACTAAACAGAAATGACTTCTAAGCCGCTGTCATCTGTAATTTCATAAGTCGTTAAGATTTTGCGTTGTGAACGTACTTTTTGCGTAAAATGTTTTAAATTGTAAAAATTTTTTTAAATTTATATGATGGTATAAATTTTTATGAACAGGTAAAAATAATGTAACAGTAACAGGAAACAGGAATACGCATTTCCTGTTTTTTGATTTTAAATTGGAGTGTTTGCTTTGTTAATGTGTCTCTCGAAAGAAGCTGCATCTTTTCAAGTAATTCACGCTTTTGTTGGTTCAAAATAAAAAGCTAGCTTTTGTATTTTGACCTCGGTGCTTCTGTCTGTAAACCCTTGTCTCGCCTGTTTGTTTGGCTGACTAGTTTTAAAGCAGTTTTCGCAGTAAACCTATTGGTCAGGGACCTTATGCAGATATTTGGCATAGCAGTAGTTCCAACTGTACAAGGTATGAAGGCACAGAGACAAATGGATACCTTTGTAGTGCGATCGGAGGGTGAAACTTTTTACTGGTACAGCCAAGATCTAGTCAAGACTGGTCCAGGGGCAGTAACCGAGGAACTGATGAACGTAGCCATCAGTAAAGCCCCCTCCCTTGACACTGATCGACAGCATTTGTTACACTGTACTCTATACTACTGTACTACACCAGGACCTGATAGAGAGTATGAGCAAGAATTGTTCAGAAATCATGCAACTAGACTAGTATTGCGTACTTTGTACTGGGATACTGAGGGGAACAGTGTAGTTAGCTGTTCATTACCTCAAGAATTCCTTGCATTATATAAATCAAATTGATTACCACATGTCAGCTTGACAAAGAACAAAAGTGTAAAATGGGCAGACTTAGGAGAAAAAGTAACAAGATGGGAAAAACAGACTGATTTAGAACTATCAGAACAATGGGTACAAAAACAAAAACTGAATTGGTTAACACAGACACATCCAGCTGTACACTTGCAATCTAGCAAGGACAGCTGATTAGCATTTTTATTAGAAGAAGAAGAAAAGGCCTTATGTGAAATTCCAACAACTCTGTGGTCAACAGGCAAGTCAGATGTAGGACTTATTCGAACAGCAGGACCAGTTACAATTACCCCAAAGTCAGCTTTTAGACCACAGAAAAGACAATACCCTTTGAGAAAGGATGCAGAAATAGGAATTAAGCCTATAATAGCAGCATTACTCAAAGAGGGAGTACTGGTAGAATCTCCTGATTCACCATGTAATACACCCCTATTTCCTGTTAAAAAAGCAAACGGGGAATGGCGGATGGTACAAGATTTACAAGCTGTAAATAATGCAGTAATACCTATAGCACCTACGGTGCCAGACCCACATACTTTGTTAAACGATTTAGAACTGCAACAGAAGTATTTCTCTGTGGTAGATATCAGCAATGCTTTCTTCTCGATACCTATACATCCTGATAGTCAATATTGGTTTGCATTTACATTTCAGGGTAAAAGGTATACATATACTCAACTACCACAGGGATATTGTGAGAGCCCAACAATATTTGCACAAGAAATGGCTAGCAATCTGGCAGGGTTTACCCACGGAGGTAGTCAAATTCTACTTTATGTAGATGACATCTTGCTAGCAGCCCCCACCCAGCAACAATGCAGGGAGGATACTGTAGCGTTATTAAAATTTTTAGCAATACAAGGACACAAAGTAAACAAAAGTAAGTTACAACTTTGGAAAAAACAAGTTAGATACTTGGGATATGTAATATCCAATGAAGGTAGAATATTAGATGAGGAAAGAAAAACAGCAATTTTGCAAGCACCCAAACCAGCAACCAAGAAGGAAATGATGTCTTTCTTGGGTACAACTAATTTCTGTCGGAGCTGGATACCAAATTATGCTTTGGAATCTGCTCCACTGACTGACTTGATATATAAGACACCAATGGCAGCACAAGATATCTTACAATGGACACCCGAAGCAGAACGGCCATGTTTCTGCAGGTTGAAACAGTTGATAGCTTCTTCATTAGTTTTAGGATTTCCAAATTATCACAAACGGTTCTTTCAAACCGTAGATTGCAAGCAAGGATATATGACGTCAGTATTGATGCAACAACATGGGGATAAGCAACGCCCCATAGCCTATTATTCATCGCAGTTAGATCCAGTGGTGCAATCTTTGCCTCACTGTGTACAAGCAGTAGTTGCAGCTGCAATGGCAGTACAGGCTTCAGCCTCAGTGGTGTTATTCCACCCTCTCACATTGAGAGTGCCTCATGCAGTTGCAATAATTTTACTGCAAGAAAAAGTGGCATACCTTTCTCCTGCTAGACATCTTTCATGTATGTCTATACTGCTGAGTCAACCTCATATGACAATTGAACGATGTACGACATTAAATCCATCAACATTACTTCCAACTCCAGCGGATGGCACACCACACAGCTGCCTGCAGGAAATTGAACAGTTAGCTTTACCTAGACAAGATCTCACAGATATGCCCTTGGATAATGCCGAGGTGACATATTACATGGACGGCTCATGCAGAAGGGGTCCTACAGGGAAGAATCTAGTAGGGTATGCAGTAGTTACAGACACTGAAATTTTAGAAGCCCAATCCTTACCACATAACTTATCTGCACAAGCAGCAGAATTGATAGCTTTGACGAGGGCATGTACTTTAGCAAAAAACAAGTGTGTAAACATATATACTGATAGTCAGTATGCTTTTTCTACAGTACATGTATTTGCGCAACAATGGAAAAATAGAGGAATGATAACATCTAGTGGAAAACCTATTAATCATGCGCAATTTATTTTGGAGTTACTAGAATCTATTCAGTTACCTACCAAAGTAGCTATTTGTAAATGTGTAGCTCATACGAAACAACAGGATAAGATTTCAAAAGGCAATGCATGAGCTGATGCAGCTGCAAAGCAAGCAGCCTCAGACTCAGAAACTTTACTTTTGAATGAGGAATTACAACCCTCTGAGATTTTAGATTTAGACATGTTAAAAACAATGCAGACGCTTACTACAAAAGCAGGAAAACAAAAATGGGTAAAACGAGGTGCAATTCTTGAGAATGGACTGTACATTTCCAAAGAGAGAAAACCGATATTGCCGTCTAATTTATTTAGATATGCAGCTTTGTTGAGCCATGGGCAGTGCCATGTCTCAAAAGGGGGGATGGTACAGTTAGTAAACCGAATATTCCAAACATATGGATTCACAAATTACACACAAAAATTTTGTGCAACTTGTCATACTTGTAACAAGCACCATGCACAAGGGGCATTTAAAACCAAGCAAGGAAGTTTTCCTATACCACCATACCCGTTCCATACTATTTGTATGGATTTCATAGAATTGAATAAGTGTGAAGGGAAAAAGTTTTGTTTAGTTATTGTGGACATGTTTTCTAAATGGGTAGAAGCTTTTCCAACCAAAAACCTGGATGCAGCAACAGTGGCAAAAGCCCTGATAAAAGAAGTAATCCCTAGATTTGGCATTCCGGAAAGGATTTATAGTGACAACGGCACTCCGTAAACCAGACAATCCAGCAACTTGGGAGATTTTTTGGTATCTCCTTAAAGAACCATTGTGCCTACCACCCACAGTCAGCAGGACTGGTGGAAA
>NC_056745.1:602608434-602665934 GCF_019279795.1 Protopterus annectens
TTTCATAACAGGGCTATTGATAGGGGCCTTACAGGCATAACTGCTCTAGTGGATAAACTTAAGGTTTTTGAAAAGGAACCTTCCTTTGAAGCTAAATTGAATAAGGTAGCAGTTGACCTTAAAAAATATGATGCTGAATTGAAATCTAGGAAAATGAAGAAATTCAATAGGGACCAGGAAGATTACCTACGTGGAAATCCATTTTTGTATCAGACCAAGCATGTGAGGTTTGATAATCCTCCAGCTTCTACCTTTAAACGTAAAAGACCTAGGTCTATTTTACGGAAAAATTATAATGGGACCACTTCATCTTGTGACGATACGTCGTCTGGTACAGACAACGAATCCCTGGCAGCATCGGGGTCACCCTCTCCCAAAAGAACACCGGGGGTGCCCCTTTAGGAGTAAACGGAGACGGGGGGGACGTAAACATCGGAAGGGTTCAAAATATTCAAGGCCTATTAGCAATGGCTCTGAAAAATTGAATTATGTGGATTCCAGTAATGTGCTGAACTTGTCTGATGTTGTTTTATCCCCTATACATATCTCCATTTTGAATAAAGGTCTCAGCTTCATACCTGGGTTTTTGATTTCTGAGGATGCACTCGCTCAAGATGTAGTTAATTTCTGTAGATTGCTTAACCTAAGATTACATTTTGGTGATTCTGGTTATAATATAGACCATGGTAAATTTATTTACCATAAATCCAGTTTTGTACCACCTATGCATGACACAGTCCACCTATTTTTGAATAGTGTGCTCAAGGATTTGCACTACTTTAGTTCTGATGCTGTTGTCAAATATAACAATGTATCCTCTATGGAGAGACAGGCTATATGTGATTTACAGAATAACAAAGATATTGTTATTACTACAGCTGACAAGGGTGGGGCTGTGGTTGTGCAAAACTGGACGGATTATGACAAGGAGGCTCGGAGACAGCTTTTTGATACTAGATACTATTCTCTTATGTCTGTTGATCCGACTTCAAGATTTGTTAAATGTATAAAGTGTTTTCTTGTTGATGCCAAGGATCGTGGCATCATCAACAATGAAGTCTTTCAACATTTGTCTATAGTGGATTCCCATGCACAATATATCTACTTTTTACCTAAAATCCACAAGAGTGTTGATAATCCTCCTGGCAGACCCATAGTATCTGGCAAGGGCTATGTTACTGAGCCTCTGTCCATGTTTTTGACTAAACATTTGAAACCATTATTACCATTCATTAGATCTAGGTTAAAGGATACTACTAACTTTCTACAAATAATATCTGATACACAACTTGAACCTGATTGGTTCTTATGTACATTAGATGTGAGTGCACTCTACACGAACATACCACACCAGGCAGGATTGAAAGCTTTGGCATACTGGCTAGATGTTGCTAAATTGTATTCTCCATTGTTTAATTCTTTTTTGATTGATATGGCCAGATATGTCCTGACATGTAATGTATTTAACTATAAAAATCTGTGTTTCTGGCAAATTAAAGGTACAGCTATGGGGGCATCTTTTGCCCCCATATAAGCTGACCTTTTCATGGCTTATGCAGAGTCAAATATTATTTATGATGTTTCCAGAAATGCCTTTTTACATGATATGGACATATGGAGGCGATACCTAGATGATGTGTGGTTGGTTTGGAGGGGAAATGAATCTGGACTGGTTGATTTTGTCTCTTATCTTAATACAAATGAATGGGGACTGACATTCACTGAACATCATGATAAAAATAACATCACCTTTTTGGATGTCCTTATACATAAGCTACCAGATGGCACTTTGGATAGTGAAATGTTTAGAAAGTTCCCACAATATAATTCAGTCCTACATGCTTCCAGTTACCATCCACCACACATCACTAGGAATATTCCCAAATCACGGTTTATAAGGGCCAAACGTATCTGTTCCAAGACACATACATTTTGTTTGAATGAGAGAGACCTAACGGATAGATTCATACAACGAGGCTACCAGGTTGGTAACATTACAATGGCTAAAAATCAGGTACATAACATGGATAGGTCAGAATTACTTCAATATAGAGATAAAACTGCTGTTACATCTACTACACTAAGATTTGTTACTACCTATGCTCGTAACACCAATTGTCTTTTGGACAGTGTCCATAGGAATTGGAACATCCTTCAATCTGATAATAATATTGCTAATTTTATTCCAAACAGATGTATCTTCTCATATAGAAATGGAAAAAATCTGAAATCCTATTTCAATCATTATAAGCACTGTGACACTAAATTCCCCATACACAAACAGACCACACTGTCAGGCAAAGCCTTATATGGATGTTTTCCATGTGGTCACTGCTCGAATTGTAGATTTGTGACTACAGCCAAGGCTTTTTCTAGTAGAAATTGCTCCAGGGTTTATGATGTAGGCTTTTTTGCCAATTGTAGCAATGATTGGGTTGTTTACCTTGCTACTTGCCAATGTGGAGCTTTCTACATAGGACAGACGTCTCGTCCATTAAGATCACGGATTTCGGAACATATAAGTAACATCAAACATAAAAAAATCACAAATGCTTTATATAAACATCACTTATTGCATCCCACTGCACAGTTCAATTTCATGGTGATTGATGTCATTCATGGTAACCGACTTAATAAAACTGAATGGCATAATATTCTAAATAATAAAGAAAGAAAGTGGATCATCAAGTTAGGGGGTTTATTCCCACCAGGGCTTAATGAATATTTATGAGTATTCTACCAATGGGAAATGGCTTTATACTATTTAAACAGCACACTAATTGTTTGTGTTTCTTACACTGAGGAAGGTTGTGTTTATCCAGCCGAAACCGGTCTGTTTGCTGTATGTATTTATGAATACAAAGTGATTTTGAAGTCAATTGTGCTGGCTCTTTGTTTTTTTAGATAGAAAACAAAGCCTACAGGGGTGGTATATGACACATGTGGTGGGTAAACACCCTGGATGTTGAGTGTTGTCTGCAATGTGCAAGCCACATGAGCCCCCATATGGAAACAATGGGACCAAGGCTCCCACCCATTGCCAGTCACAACAACAGTTGCACGGACCTGAAGGTGCCTTGGCTGGAGGCTGAGCAGGAGTAGCACGTGGACCCTGTGAGTGTGTACTGAACGCCTCAAGGTGCTGTAGCATATCCCCCTGGTTTGTGTGTAGTTCCCTATGCACCAAACCCTGGACCTAACCTTGTGTTACAGGATCATGCCTGTGTATGCCCCCGGGGGTTCACCACCCCCTGAGGAGGTTCCACCTGAAGGTAGTGCAGACCAGTAGTTGAGGAGGCCCCAGGGTGGGTCACACATGTGATGTGGCCTGGTAACATGGCTAGATGAGGTTGGAGAGGTGGCTCTGCTGTCAAATATCCCCTAAACATGCTACTGTGTCACTGTTATAGAACATATGTGGGTAGTAATATTCTACACAATCCAAGAACATGTCCAAAAGCATGCATAGATATTACAATACAATACATATATATCCCACTGTTAGTTAAGGTGTGCCATACCTATTGAGTTGTGTGAATAGTTTTCTGTTGCAGATTTGGGGGGTGGGACAGAAATGTGTATTAAGAGCTATGGTAACCTTGCTGTATGATTTGCTGAGACCTGTTTCCATCTTTATGTCTTTCAGGCAAGATGTCCTTAGGGCATCTTCCATCATATTCCGCAGAAGAAATGGAGATCATCCTCAGCTACTTCAGCAATCACTATGCATTACTGTTTGGCAGGCATGCACATGAGCAGCAGGAGTGGACCGCCCTGTGGAACAAATTTGTCCACAGGGTCAACGATGTTGGACACCATAACCGAAGTTATGAGCAGGTCCAGCATCATTGTTCTGACCTGCTTTGCAATGCCCGCAGGCTTGCTGCTGCAGTACGGGGGGATCATCTTGCAACAAGGGGGGGTCATGCAACCCATCATCCCTGACATGCGTGGAACAGCTCCTCAGCAGCCTCAGGGCACCTGCCCAGCTCCTCAGCAGCCTCAGGGCACCTGCACATACCAGTGTACAAGTGTCAGACAGCATTTTGGAGGTGGGTGTTACCCACATACCAGCTGAGGAGCGTGCAGTTAAGACCACAGGGAACATCAGTAGACAGCATTTGCATATGCATCTGCATCTGTATAGGTGGAGCATCTATGTCTTCTTTTGGCTTTTCCCAGTTAGGGGTCATCACAGTGGATCACCTGTTTCCATTTCTTCCTGTCCTCTGCATCTTGCCTTGTCACACCAACCACCTGCATGTCCTCTCTCACCACATCCATAAACCTTACCTTAGGCCTTTATCTTCTCCTCTTACCTAGCAGCTTCATTCTTAGCATCCTATTCCCAATATACCCAGCATCCCTCCTCAGTACATGTCCAAACCAATGCAATTCCGCCTCTCTGGCTGTGTCCAAACTGTCCTACCTGGACTGACTGTCTAATATACTTATTCCTAATCCTGTCTATCCTCGTCACACCCAGTGCAAGTCTTAACATCTTTAACTCTGCCACATCCAGCTCTGACTCCTGCCTGTTTGTCAGTGCCACTGTCTCCAACCCATATAACATAGCTGGTCTCACTACCCTCTTGTAGACCTTCCCTTTCACTCTTACTGGTACTCGTCTGTCACAAATCACTCCTGACACTGATCTCCACCCAGTCCACCCTGCTTGTGCTCTCTTCTTCACCTCTCTACCACACTCGCCATTACTCTGAACTGCTGATCCCAAGTATATGAACTCATCCAACTTCACCAACTCTACTCCCTGCATCCTCACCATTCCTCTATCCTCCCTCTCATTCACACACATGTATGCTGTCATAGTCCAGCTGGCCTTCATTCCTCTCCTCTCTAGAGCATATCTCCACCACTCCAGGGTCTCCTCAACCTATTCCCTACTCTCACTACATATCACAATATCATCTGCAAACATCATAGTCCACGGGGACTCCTGTCTGATCACGGCTGTCAACCTGTCCATCACCACTGCAAATAAAAAAGGGCTCAGAGCTGATCCTTGATGTAATCCCACCTCCACCTTAAATTCATCTGTCACTCCCACTGCAGATCTCACTGCTGTCACACTACCCTTGTACATATGTTGTATCACTCTTACATACTTCTCTGCCACTCCCGACGTCCTCACACAACACCACAACGCCTCTCTAGGCACCCTGTCATATGCTTTCTCTAAGTCCAGAAAGACACAATGCAACTCCTTCTGACCTTCCCTGTACTTCTACATCAACAGTCCCAGAGTAAACATCACATCTGTAGTGCTCTTTCCTGGAATGAAACCATACGGCTGATCACTAATAATCACCTCACTTCTTAAACCAACTTCCACTACTCTTTTCAATAATTTCATGCTGTGAATGATCAATATTACCCCTCTGTAGTTACTACAGCTCTGCACATCACCCTTATTTGTATAATCCAGTACCAAAACATCTTTCCTCCACTCCTCAGTCATCCTCTCATATTCCAAGATTCCATTAAACAATCTGGCTAATCATGTCACTGCCATTTCCCCTAATCACCTCCAAGCTTCCACGGGTATGTCATCTGGACCAACACCCTTTCTATTCTTCATCCTCTTCATAGCTATCAGTACCTCTGCCTTGTACAGCATGCATATCTGATATGTCATAACTATTGTTTGTTGATGCATAGTAGTAATAAACAGATGTGCATAAGTGCATGTATTGTGGACTTGTACTGTTGATGTACTGTAATGCTGCACCCATCCTGTAGCAATGCCACAGCTGTGGCCACTAACATTACATCTCTCACACTCTTATGCAGGTCCCTCCAATATACCACCATGGCAGCAGCCTGTAGCTGGTGAGTATGGTTTATGTTGATGCTTGCCAATACACAAGGCATGTCGTGGCTATGGTATATGCCACGCACACATCTAACACACCTACCCTTAATGCATGCTGTACATGTTCACATATTGTTGCTATTACATGCACTGCATCACAGTGGTGACCATGATGGGATATTGGAAAGGTATGTCAGGCTCCTGCGGAATAATTAACATCCTGTCATTGTGAAATTTGTCCACAGGGATTAACATAATAGTGGCACACACAGACTACAGTAGGGACACATGTGAAACATCATCCCTGTACAGTGCACCACCAGTTTATATACCAGTATTACAATGGCAACTGTTACAGATATACACTATGGCATAATGTATTAGTGTGGTCCACATTATTAGCTGGGACTTGGTTGTAACACATGCTGTTCAGTGTATGGGACACTGCAAACTGACACATATGTGCAGCCCATACTTGTCAAGCATCTGCAAACTGCTTGAAGGTGGGGAGGGGGTGTCAGCATGATACACCAGTGCACTGCAGCAGGGAGCCATAAGGATGGTAAGAATGGCTGTATCTCCACACAGACTAGGTCAGTAACTGCGGCAGACATAACTCTACCCCCACAGAAATAGTGATGGCAGTGTGTGAACACCATGGGGTGTACATATGAGTAAACCTTGCAAGCATGAAGAGTTGGGAAATGTGTAGGGCAGACTGACCATACACAAGCAAATGCAGATGGGCCATGCTACTATACCCCTGACAGGAATAGTGACTGCTGTAGTACACATAATAATGGGTGCAACAAAACGTCATGATAATGATGTGCACACATAGGCACACACACGAATGTATGCAATGCGGTTAGCATCCACACACCTAACACCTTTAGTAGACACTGCATGTGGATGTACAGGCATATGGCACGTATCAGGCTCATGTACTGTTAATATATGTAGTGATGTTGTCCCATGGCTGTTCAAGGAATGGTGCATCACATCAATAAGAGTGTATAGACTCCCCATAGCCATGGTATGATCTGGCAGTTGCCAGTGTAATACTATTGGATTGTTCATACATGGTCTGCTAATATTGAGAGCTGTAAACCACACATCAAGCATTCACAACTGACATCTGGCCACACATCATCCCAGGTATGTTTTGATGGAAAACATAGGGTCTGTGAGCATTACAGCTGACATAACTGATACAGTACTACACATTCAGCAATGGGATGTACACCTGTGAGTTGTGATGCACAGTATATGGCAGGGTGCATAACAGGTGCACAGCAAAACTGTGTACATGGGTGCAGTGTTCCCCAGGGGAAGGGGTATCACCTATTAACACAGACCATGCCTCACACACATGTATACTGTTGCTAGCATGGATTGACTATAGCTGCACTGCATGCTGTTGTGTGCTATATGTTATGCATGTTGACAGATGAGTAATGGGAGGAATGTGTGTACTATCATTGTGCAACCTCACCTGTATGTGTGTCTGTGTGTGTGTGTCTCTGTGTGGGTGGGTGTTCATGTTGTCTGTAGGTTCAATGTAGTGTAGAGGAGGGAGGATGCTGCATGTATGATGTGTGTGTGCATGTGTGTGTGGTTGTGTGGGTGTCCATGTATACACATGTGTGACTGTGGAGTTTATGATATGGCAGTACTTCCCTTTGTGATAGTGCAGTACATGGACATGGACTGACACAAGACACAACAGGAATACGTGTCTGATATATAATTGCAGGACAGCTGATGGTCTAATAATGTCTGTAGCATGAAACATGCATTGGGAGAGAAAGTAGATACCTGGTATACCCTCAATATCACATACAGCAGGGAGGTGAACAACAACCCATGTAGGCAGCACTACAGATGCATTGGGGAATTACTAGACAACAGCAGGGAGTGTATACATATATCACAGTTGTCACATGATAGGTTGATTGAGCAGCATGTCAGGCATGTACTGAGCAATCCTTACACATGACACTACAGTGTGTGACATTGTGGAGGGAATGAATCAGCCTCTCACATATAGGGGCCAAGCTCACAAAGTCCCAACACACACAGGGTGAACACTGAATGACAGCAGTGAGGCCATGTAAACAGTACTACACTCAGGTCATGGAGTTAATGGAGTAACAGGTCTTGTGTTGTGGTCACTTTTGTAGGCATTTAGAGGAATGAGACGTTAATGAGTGGCATTAATGAGTGTATGTCACCAGGCATGATGCATGATAGCAACCTAAGGGGATACATGTGGGACTGTCTGTAACATCACAGATAAGTAAGTATTAAGGTTGAGTGTGTGTGTGTGCGTGTGTGTGTGTGTGTGTGTGTGTGTGTGTGTGTGTGTGTGTGTGTGTGTGTGTGTGTGTGTGTGCGCATTGTTATGTAATGCTGGACAGGTCTTAAAGTGCGTTTCTTTTTATCCCCCACAGGTGGTGAGGTGGGTCAGGGACCCTCCTGCAGGCAACCTGATGTTGGTGTGCATGCAGATACTGACGATGATGAGACCATGATTAAGGCACAGGTGGGTTTGTCACGGGTTGACAAAGCACCAACATTTGACATCCCCCTCATAGCCACCCTACCCCCACACACAGTTTCAGTGCCTATACATACCCCATCACCAGTGGCCATAGCTGAAGAAAAGTTGGAAGTTAGTGGCAGTGCACTGGGTAGTGTGATGACCATGCCAACTGTGTCTGTCCACAGAAGGCATAGTTGGATGTCCAGCAGGCCACCACATAGGCGGATGCACCAGATTGTTCATGGTAGGGCTGCTGGCCATCCTGCCCCTGGAAGAGGCGCCACAACTGGTACCACCAGGCACATGTTTCAGGCTGATATGGAGGCACAGGCACGTATAGAAATGTACAACAGACAGGGCCTGAGGCTGCAGAGGGCTGCCTACTCATCTGTAAGTGACAACATCTGTGAACTTGCTGCTGCCCTCGTGAACAGAATGAGATCATGGATAGATGGTGGGATGAGATGGTGGGCCTCCTCCACCGTGGTATGTCTGTGCTTGAAAACCTGGTGGGAGTGGTGCAGCAGCTGTGTGGATGTAGGTCAGAAACAACAACATCTGGCGGTCAATGTGGACATGCTAGGACACCAAGCCACTCCCGTACTGGAAGTAGTAGCCCCAGCACATCACTGGAGGTGCTGTCTACACCACACCAAAGCAGGCTTCATGCACATGGCCCTGGCCAGTCCTAGGCAGGACATAGTTCCAGAGGACATCTGTCATCAGGGGAGAGCAGCACCTCAAGGCCTGTACCTGCATGTGCCCATGGAACCCCTGGCAGGCACAGTCAGCAAGTCCATGGCCAGAGGTGGTGAACTGCATACCCTGCCAGGTATGGTCTTCAGCTGTACAAAAACACCAATATGGGCAGCCACATGGCAGAACTGTGTGCATGCATACCCACATGCTATACAAATACATGTAGGGCAACCCCACACTGACACGCACCGCATCACCATGGCCCATCCAAATAATTAAACCCCTCACCCACACACATGGTGTCAAATGTATGGACCACCCTCAGCCTCTGCAAACCAGAATCACACCCTGTGCATATGATGATGCCTGTGCCACATCCGTGTCATTCATAACATCGATGCAGGGACAGACTAATATGGTACTGATGCACACAGTGACTGTAATACAGTGCAGCAATGTACTGCAGTGTAACATGTTGTAAGGAGTAATGTGTAATGCATACATATCAGGTAGTGTAGCCATCCAGCTATGATGCATGTCAGCTGTTAGTAACACTGGGTGATTGTGATCTCCATAATGTTATCCATTTGTGTTGTAGGCGTACATGTGTCAGCAGGAGGATGGTCTGCAGTCATATTCCACAAGGGTTATGGCACTGTGGTGACTCCATGGCTGTGACTTATCCAGAGTACAGTTGCACACATGTCACAGGATTATCTAACAGTTATTGCCTGTGCCACATAGACAGATGACCAGCTGGAACATGTATAATCTGCTACCGTATGTAGACCCATCCAGATACATGCACACTCTTACATGGCAACACTGTGACTAGACCCCTACCTAGGTATGTAATGCTACTGAACTATGTGGCTTTCATTGCACACACCACACAACATTTAGGGTGAGGTGTGTACCAGGTTACATGTTACATGCAGAACATCCAAAGACATGTACAGTATGGTAATGGTGGATGTAATGGTCATATGTGGATAATACATAGTGCGACATACCATTATACACACATTGACAGACACATAACAGGCAGACACACATCCAAGAGACCTGGGCTTATTGGTGCTAAATAACTAGTCTGTGTGTCCAATGTGTCATAATTGGGCTACACACAGCACATATGTAACTGGGCTGTATTGTGGTTTCAGTTACCTGTATGGTTGATAGTGACAGTGGTCACCATAAAGTGGTACATGGCACATATACTGGGTGTACCATGGTGTATTGGCAGTGTACACAGCACCCACATCCCCCAGTGGTTATTGTATGCACTGGAACCCATGATGACACTCTGACATACCAACTATCACAAATTGCCCATGACTGCAATACAAACCATTGTATATCATACCAGTGGTACTAAAGGGATATGCATCTAATGCACATGTCACAGGCATAGTAGTGTGTTGCATTGCCATGCCTCACCTATGGGGGGGTGACAACACTATCTGTACTACTGTGTGGCAATGTGTAGTGTAATAGGAGTATGTGGCCTCAGAATGGTGTACCCTACAGATATGCAGACATGCACACATACACACACTTTCCAGACCTCAATGGGTTTCACATGCCTATCGACCCATTTGTACGACACTGTTGTGCTGGTAATGCATGGCTCATATAGCCATTAGGCTGAGGAGTGTAACAGGGTACATGTCATGTCCAACACAGCAGCAGTAACATCTGACTATGGCAATGGGTGTTGAGGTGGTTGGGAAGGCCATCATGGAGTTCCGACCTACAGGTGTGCTAACACACAGACACTGCTATCCTCAGTAATGCACATGTACACATGTGTCAGTACTGTGGTGCATTGCTGTAGGTGGTCATAGCTGTGCCCATGGCTACTGTCCATGGGGAGATGGGTTATGTAGGGGTTGTGTGTACATTGGTATCATGCTACCTGCCACGTGCCAGCAGGCACTCTTTCGACAGACATCACTTTGGTGACCGTCAGGGTGAGAGTGACATGCATCAGCCAACCCTCGGGGTGCCTTCTGCACATGGCCACTGAGGTGATCCAGTTGAAATGTATGCAGCATGTATTACAAGACATGCTTAATGCCTGTGTTGGAGACCTGTACCCAAGCATGTTCTGTTGACTGTGGTAGTGTAGTGTAGGTACCCACGGCATGGTACAGGTTTTTGTCTCCTATATGTGCCAGTTAGTACACAGCTGGGCAGACATGTCAGTGTCAATCAAGCATAGGTTGTCTGTACGTATCCAAGCTGGATGCCTGCCATCTACACATCCGTAGAGGGGCTCACAGATATCAGCTTGGTAAGTAGCTATGCAGTAGGATGAATGTGTCAATAGATGGATGTTTGACAACAATATGTATGCCAGTACTAAATGTTGTACGCCCTCAATAACATGTTCTGTACAGACAGTACTCTACAGTGGCATTCCACATGTCTGATCATTATCCTGTAGGGGATATACACAGTGACACAGCCCACACATCAGGAACACAACACTGAGGCCTCAGAATCCAGCTATGCCTGCAGGTGTGCTTGTTGTCAGTAGTACTTTTAGCACTCTACCCTTGCCTGGGACAGCACTGTCAAAAGTAGTACCGCCATGTTACATTAAATGCCAGTGTGACAGCATGTACCCTGGGTTACTACCCCTGCATGTAACACATTCATATGAATAACAGTGCTGTGCAGGTCTCATATTCTTGTGCGTCCCAGACATGACACTCACACCCCTTGCTACTGTAATGACAGCACACAGCACATAGATGCATGTATTCTACATGACATGGCATTACATACACTTATTACAGATGTCAATACCCAGGGTTTGACATGGCCTTGTATGTTAAGCAGAAATTGTCTCTGAGTATATAATATGCCACAGAGTATAGCTGGAGGATTTTGAGATGGTCAGCATAGGGCATGTGCTTTAGGCCTGTGCTACTTTTAGTGATGTATTTCTGTGGCCTTTGCAGCTTTTGCAGATGTCCTGTGAGGTACATACCAAATGGGGCATTGTACTCTATAATGTGTGTAATGAGGGATGAGTACAGTGGGACAACTACTTCTGTTTTCCTAGATGAAAAGCCATTAGTGATGAGGTGTACAACATAGAAGGATCACCTCACTGTTGTGGCAATGTGGTTATTGAATGTGACACCACTGTCCACCTGTGTCCCTAAGTCTGCCATCACAGCTTTGGTGTTTACTGTACTGCCATCTATGTGGTAATTGATGTGTACATGGTATTTACCAAAGGGGATAAGCACACATTTCTGGCCATTAAACTTGAGCCCATGGCTCTGGCACCAAGCATCTGGTTCTGTAATGCCCTTTAGTAGAATATCCACATCATTTGGGGATTCAACAGTGGCTCCCAGTTTGCAGTCATCTGTGAACTTTGTTAGACAGGGTCCCATAGTGGTTGCATGTACTTCAAAGAAGTAGCTACCAAACATGAGCGGTCCCAGGATTGAACCCTGAGGTACTCCACTTGTCACTTGTTTGTAGCTGGTAGTGGAGTCAGCTACTTTTACAGTGTGTGTTCTTTCAGTAAGCCAGTTGGCAACCCATCGTGTGACGTGGAAATGTATTTCCAGCTTACTACATTTATCTATGTTTCCAGAGTGGGAGATGGTGCTGAAGGCCTTGGCGAGGTCCATATAGGCTGTGTGGGCCACCTTACCCCCTTCCACAGCTCTGGAGACTGATTCAAAGAAGTCAATGAGATTCAGGAGACATGATTGGCCCTTCACGAGGCCAAACTGGGTGGGGGTCCAGTGTTTGAGGCTTGCCAATGTCTTCGTTTATATGTTCCTTTATAATGCATTCCATGCCCTTGCAGATCAGGCTCGACAGACTGCTGGGATTGTAGTTCCTGGGATCCAAGGTGGATCCCCCCTTGTGGAGTGGGATAACTCTAGATGTGTGTCTCTCAGTGGGCACAAAGCCTGAGGCGAGGCTATGATTACACATGACACATAGGTGAGGTGCAAGTTCATTTAGTAGTTCATGTAGGACATAGCCTGGAATGTCATCTGTTCCCATGGATGCTGTATTCTTAGCTGTGGAGAGTGTGGTTTCTACCTGTGTGATCATGATTACTTGTATTTTGCAATACTTTGGTAGTGAGATGGGCCCTTTAGGGGGTGAGAGGGGGGTGAATGTGGCAGTACATTGATCTGCCAGGATATTGGCAAAATCCTTGGGATCAGTATATTTAATGCCATTCTGTTGTAGCTCAGATCAGTTCTGAGCATTGCCAGTTAGATTCTGGACATAACTATAGAATGGCTTGTTGTTGTCTTTGAAATCTGTGGCTATTTCATATATGTAACTAGCTTTGGCGGATTCTTTGAGGGATCTCAGCTTCTTACTGAGGCTGGTAAGGGAGTTGTTTGCATCCTGGGATTATTCCTCTGTGTTCAGCAGTCTCTTCCTTCTGTTGTACAGATTGTTTATGGCAGGGGTCCACCATATTAGCTGTCTTTGTTTGGAGGGGGGCATCTTGGTTCTATTTTTGATGGCACGATACATGCACAAGTGGATATGCTCACACAGTGCCTCACTGTAAGATTCAGTAGTTAGTCTATCATCTCCCATCTCCATGGGTGTATCACAGTTTCTCACGTCTGACTTGAGTAGCATGAAGTTGGCTTTGTAGAGGATTTTTACGGGGATGTCCTTTCTGGGGTTTGGGGGTGGGATGTGGATGTTGACGGTGAATAGCCTGTGGTCAGACCAGACCAATGAGGGGGTGACCACTGGTGTGGAGCATCTATCTCCCATGTTGGTAATGACCAGGTCTAGGATATTAGATCCCCTGGTTGAACAATGGATTACGTGATCCAGGGAATTGGAATCCATGACCTCCAAGAACCGTTGGGGAAAGGCATTGTTACCTGAATAGTTCTCCCAGTTAATGACAGAGTAGTTTGAATCACCCAGTATGAGGGTTTTTGGTTGTATCTCAATAATTCCAGTATGTTTAGTAAGGTGTAGTGAGGATCTTGGGTCATGGTGGGGGATCTGTAGCAAGCTATAATGTGGATTGCAGTCTTACCTAGTGTCAGTTGCACCAGGAGATATTCAGATGCATTGTGTTGGGAACCAGCCTGGATGTGTGAATAACCTTGTTGAATATGGACATTTCTCCTCCTGTAGTGTTGTGGTTTTGTTTTGGTGGCCAAAATGTGTGGTAAGAGTGGTAGCCTGGTATTGCAGGGGTGCTCTCTGGAGCGCTGAACCAGGTCTCAGTTACTGGACAGATATCGATGTTCTCCATTTGTAGGTGTGCCTCAAGGGGGTGCATCTTTAGGATAAGACTTCAAGCTTTGAGTAGCATTACCTTCAGTTTTGCATGCTTATATCTGTTATGTTGGTGATTTTGTTCTTTGAACCTTGCCTAGAAAATGCACTATGTGGGTGGCAAGAGCATTAGCCAGTAACCTGAATCCCAGGGGCAACAGGTGCAGACCATTTCTGGCAAGGCATCATGATTTATCAATCATATCATCCCAGGCAGACAGAAACTGGATTTCCTTTGAATGACATCAGAAGCTTAGACAATTGTTGAAGTCATTGCTGTGTATATGTATATATGTGAGGGTTTAATGTATATATATATATGTACATATATATCTCCATATATGTATGTGGATATCTATATGTTCATATATGTATGTGGATATGTATATGCGTAAATATCTATATAGATAAGTGGATAAATATATACACATATATGTTTACCATATGTCCAGAACATGGAGTGGAGTCTTACCTCAACACCAATAGTCTCAACTGCTTAGTGCAAGGGGAAGTCATGGATATATTGCAGGTATATATGTAGACTGTTTCTATTGTAATAGGGGTTGTCTTAACAGACATGTCGGATGTGGGAGGTCACATCTGCTGTAGACATATGCGTCATTGCCTACGAACAGACATCCTAAGGACATCATAGTACAGTACCACTGCTAGTACAGTAATGATCCTGTGGACTACATCAGGGATATGACCAATATATGTGGAGAGTCTGGCACTCTGTGGGCAGTCCTGAAGTATACACATGTCCTCTTCATGCATGACATATGGACCACACCTCACAACGTGGATGTGACTAGCCATGTACATGGGTATATCACGACAATACTGGACTACATATGCCCACACAGTTTATGCATGCACACATGCCAGTCTGTCCTGACACATAATACCTGGTGGTGCAGAGGTCACATGGCCACATACTACCCAGTAGATACTGACATACATCTGTACAGCACACCACTGCTTTGTCAGAAATACACAGCAGTTATGGTGGCCCTGCAGCAGTATGTCTTGCAAATAAATGGACATAGCACTCTGGGTAATTACACTAGGCTGCTAGGCATGTCACTAAGCACTGTGCAAACTACAGGCAGACTGCCACAACACTGGACTATATTTTGTATGGGGAATACACATGTACCTGTGATGATAGTGGGATGCACACGCAGGTCACATCACAGTGTGGCAGACACCTGTGCGAGTGCATACACACATCCAATGTCAACCCAGCCACAGACACATGTGATACCCAAGCTTAATATGACACTATAATGACTGTCTGTTAAACACCATCCTCATATGTGCCACTCACACAGTAACCCTAAATACACTGGTAATGGCACAGTGTGGTTCGATAGCCGTCTGTGGTATGGGACACGTGTGTCTGGCCCTACAGACATGTGAGCCAATAGGGTACCATACACTGGAGCAGCATGTAACATCAGATAGAACAGGACCATTAGCAATGGCATCTACCACAGTCTGTGCACAGCCCAAGGTATGAATGCGCAATACACATACTGTTGTCAATAATCCTAACTTGGGGTTCTTCAACCTGTGGCTCTGGAACCACATGTGGCTCTTATAACCCACTGTAGTTGCTCCCTGTACCTCTGAGGATTAATGGCCACTCTATCGCACCACAGACACACACACACACACACACACACACACACACACACACGCACACACACACAGATCAAGCAATCTCAACATACGACACAATTGTGGACGTACGTCAGGTATTGTTCTTATACACTTAGTCCTTTATTTTGTATAACTATATGTGCAATTTTATATGCTCTGTTATCTTCATTTTGGGTCAAATAGCTGTTGTGGCTCCTGATTACTTTCATTTGGTGGGGGAAGGGTCACACATGGCTCTCTGGATAGTGAAGGTTGCAGACCCATGCCCTATGTACACAGACTACAGTACTGTACACACAACCACAGAATGTCCACGTAATGTCCTCGGAAACACCACTACTATACACAGTATGTCCAGCAGTCTGTTATCTGACTGGCTTGTTATCAGGTATGATATCAATGAATAATGGTGTACAGAACATATTCACCATATATATGTGGGCTTCATCTGCACAACGCATGTGTGCCCCTCTGCAGTCCAGGGGTCAGTGTATGTAACAGTGTTATATGCCCCTGTAAGTCAGTCTATGGAGTGGAGTATGCACCATAACTATCCTAGGGTGTTACAACATGTGAGGTATACCAGTATTCAGCTGGCATAAGGTATACAGATGTACATTACCATACATTTTACCTTGTGAACATTGCTGGCCTACTGCTTACTGTCATATGGACTCTTCTGTTTGTCAGTGTGATTGTGATGATTGCAGGTATGCATTGTTATGTAACAGATACCGCCCATTGTGTCACCCTAGGTATTTTCCCCCTAGAGGTTGCATACACAGTGTAGTGCTAGGCTGTGCATCTGCATTACTTACTGTTGAATGATTTTTATCCTGTGGCCCAGTCTGTCTTTCCTGTTGTACTACTTGACACCATGGCGTGGACACCAACATATGTTATGCTTTCGGATTAATGTATTAAATGATCTGATTGAGAGTTGCATTCATCTGTTTGTATGTATTTCAAAGTCTACACAGCTATATGATGTGGCATATGCCACTGTAATAGTGGACAAATAAACCTTTAAAATGTATGCAAACTTGGGTGTGGTGTTACATCCTTTGACTTCTCTGTAGGTACATGTTTCAGGCAACAATTGTTGTTTGTATGGGTGACTCATACACTATCCATCTGATGAGGTTGAAACTGTAGGGATATTGGCTGCTCAGTGTGGTGAGCGCCCACTAATTATGCATCATCCTAGACATACCTATGTATGTGTATGGGTAGTTACACACACATATATGTGTGTGTGTGTATATATATATATATATATATATATATATATATATATATATATATATATATATATATGCATCTGCATACCTGAGTTTGTGTATATGTAACTTAGGAATATTTATTGCTTACACATTGTACATTCACTATGGTAGCCAGACTGTACTGTATGATATGTTACAGATACCAGCCTCACATCATTAAGGTGACATAGCTTACTGTTAACACCTTGTGGCCCAACATCCCACTCTCACCTGAAAAAAATAACAAAAGGACAATTTGTTCCCACAAAAAATCTCACCCCATACATAGCTGTCCATTCCACACACATGTCCACTGGACACATGTAATATGGCCTAAATGGCATCACAATTTATTTTTGTTGACCTCACCTCTCCCAGGGATTTGAGTGTCCAAATCTACCTCAAAATTCAGTGCATCTGCACAGCTGTTGCTATAGAAGAAATGGGCAGCTTTGGACATTCCCTACACCCTTCCTGCACATCCCTGGCTATTTTCCCTACTGTCTTTCCCTCTTTGTGCCCCTTTTTTCACCACTTTCCTATCAACCCCTTTTTATTTTCTTTTAAAGAAATTAGCGCAGGTGTAAGCAGGAGTAAGCACTTTTAAGCAGCAGCGAGCGGGTTTAAGCCTGTTTGCATGGGGGTAAGCAATCCTTACACAGGTTAAGCAATATAGAAGCTAACTGAGTATAAGAAACTGTAACCGGATGTTAGCAGTGCTTACCTCTGTGCAAACCCACTTACAACTGCTTTAAAGTGCCTTAATCATACTGTATCCAACGGCCCGTGTTCTGCACAGCAACAAAATAAACAGCCTCAGTAAGGCTCGAACCCAGGACACTGCACAACACAGACAAAGTGATTTTTCACTAAGCCATAGAAGATAAACATAAATCTGATGTTTTCAGAAACATATCATCCAGCCCAGTCATGCTACAGTACAGAGAATATAACCAACATCTAGATGTATGTGTGTGTATAAATATATTAATATCTACAACATATTGATATATGTAGATATATATATCTATATATATATATATCTATATATATATATCTATATATATATATATATATATATATATATATATATATATATATTTAGAAATATATACATATATATAAATATATATGAACATATATACATGCAAATGCCTACATAGACACATATATATGTCTACACCTATATGTCAACATATGCACAGCAAGGTATATATATCTACGCAGGTATATAGCTATGTAGATATATACGGACATAGTCATATATATATATGTATATATAGATAGATATATATATATATATATATATATATATATATATATATATATATATATATATATATATATATATATATATATATATATATATATATAGGTATATGTGGCCATACATCTGTATATAACAATGGTAGATTAACAAAAACAAATAAGTCCACATGCACCGTTAATGGGTTTGAGAGGCCCCCACCAATATATGTCTTATACAAATAGGCATCCCCCCCCCAGCCAAACACGTCCACCCTGCAATACACTACCAAGTGTTGCAGATCCCATAACCAGGACCTGACATGACATGGGCACAAGATGTTAACAGTACTACATCCCACCTGTATGATGTCAGGCTGGTATTGGTAACATCTCATGCAGTACAGTCTGGCTCCCATAGGAAATGTAAAATGTGGAAGCTATCAACATCCGCAGGATACAAATACACAGACACATATATGCAGATATACATATATATATATATATATATATATATATATATATATATATATTTACATATATATAGATATGCATGTGACTACACATTCAGATGCAGAGATATGTTCAGTAAGATACATATGTAGGAGGTGCACAAAATATGGAACAGTCACTATGCCTACAGTTCACACCTGAACAACTGGACACTGCATGGGCCACCCGCACAAATGACAATCATTGCCTGCAACATATACCTACAGAGAGGTCATAGGAAAAAACACCACACACAGGTTTGCAGGAATGGAAAACCTTTATCTGTGTACTATTACAGTTCTATATACTATCGTTACTGTAATTATGATTGTCTTCACAGACATGGTGTGTGTGTGTGGGGGGGGTCACGTCTGCTTTCCACATGTGTGCCACTGGCTACTGACAGACATCCTAAGGACATCATAGTAAAGTACTGCTGCTAGTACGTACTGTCCCTGTCGACTGCAGCAGAGATATTGGCCAATATGTGTGGACATTTTGACACACTCTGTACAGTCCAGAAGTATACAAAGAATCCCTTAGTGCAAAACATATGTACCATAACTGACAACATGGATGTTAACAGCCATGTAGATGGGTATAACATATAACAACTGGTATACATATGCCACCATAGGTTGTGCATTCACAAACACCTGTCTGGCCTGACACGTACTACTCACTGGTACAGGGGTGCCATGGCCACATACTACCCACTAGATATTGACATACATCTTTACAGCATCCCACTGCTCTGTCTGACATACATGGCTGTTAAGGGAGGCCCAACAGCAGTACATCTGGCAAGTATCTGCACATGACATCTCACTGGGTAAGTACACTAAGCTGCTAGGCATGTAACAATGCACTGTGCAGGATACAGGCAGACTGGCTCAACACTGGCCTACATCTCCTATGGGGGAATGCACATGTACCTACATATATAGCAAGCTGTACAGGCATGTCACAGCACAGGGTAAGATACACCTGTGTGAAAGTGCATAACCACAACCAATGAGAACAGAGCCACAACCACATATGGCAAGCTAGCATAATATTACAGTATATGGACTATCTGTTCACCACCATCCTCATATGTGCCACTCACACACTAACCCTACATATAATGGGCTGCTACACAGTTTGGTCTGATGGCTGACTGTGATATGGGACATATGTGTGTATGGCCCTACAAACATGTAAGCCAATACGGTAACATACAGTGGAGCAGCATGTAACATCAGATAGGACGGGACATAGGATGATGACAACTACCACAGTCTGTACACAGGCCAAGGTACATATTAACAATACACACACTGTCGACATTCATCATATGTACACAGACCTCAGTACTGTACAAACAACCACAGTATGTCCAGGTTATGTCATCAAATATAACCCCTACTGTACATAACATGTAGCAGGCTGATATCTCACTGGCATGTTATTAGATATGATGACACTAATTATGGTGTACAGCACATATACACCTCTTCATGCATGACATATGTGCAAAGGTTGACAGAGTTGGGGCTGGAAGCACATACACAGGGCCACTATTGACATGTTGCTGTGATAACCTCATACATTTACTGTTGTAACAGGGTTTGTTGCAACATATGTCCTATGAGGGATATGAAGTCAGTAACTGTCACAGCTTTTACCATCTACAGACTGCAATCCTCACACTACCTTCTGCAGTCCACAGATAGATGCTCCATGGTTAGCACATGAAACCAAAGGCACAACACACTGCCCAGTCGGCAGATGACCCTGCAGATGGGGATTCCTCATAAACATAGAACTGACATGGTAGGTATTGAGACATGTAGGACAGCCATACCCACACACACACTGTTAAACCAGTATTACTCCATATGTAGTATAGCAGCACTTAAAATCTGTAGTCAGGTTAGGCACATCCCCCTCCTGTGTGTTGCCCTGTTTCCACAGTGTATGTTGTTAGAGGTAAATCCCCACTCCATCTGAGATGCTGTTTACCAAACAACAGATCTAGTTCCTGCTCACAGTGAATGAAAAGGGCCAACACCAACATGATGTTCTTAGATATTTTACATTGAATGACATCAGCAGGATTGCCAAAGTAAGACATTTGAATTGTAGTGAGTGTGACTAGCCTAAAATGCATTGCTCCCTACACAGACAGTGACACACAAAACATCCAGAACTGCCATGGGTGGGGATGTAACTCTATCACAGTTCTAAACCACACTACAGTAGTATGCAGTTATGCCATGCACTACAGAGATTACTGGGCTGCAACCTTCCCAGAGGTGTATTTCTAGGTGGGTGGCATCAGCAGTCTTGCCAAAGTTGAGCATATGAATTGTAGGGAGTGTGAGTACCCTAAAAAGCATTGTTTGCTACACAAACAGAGTCCCGCAGACACACACACTTACCATGTCTGGGAGTAGAATACCTACCTAACTACTTTATCACACTACAACAGTAAACAGTTACAAGACGTACTATGGAGATTACTAGGCTACAATCTTCTCAGAGGTGCATTTATAGGTGGATGACATCAGCAGCCTTGCCAAAGTTGAGTATATGAATTGTGGAGAGTGTGAGTACCCTAAAAAGAATTGCTGTCTACAGACAGAGTTAGACAGACACACACAAAAACACTTGCCATTTCTGGGATTAGAATACCTACCTGACTACTTTATCACACTACAGCAGTACGCAGTTACAGGTCGTGTTATGGAGATTACTGGACTACAGGTCTCCCAGAGGTGTATTTCTAGGTGGATGACATTAGTAGCCTTGCCAAAGTTGAGTATATGAATTGTAGGGCATGTGAGTACCCTAAAAAGCATCGTTTGCTGCACAAACAGCATCCAACAGACACACACACACACTTGCCATGTTGGGGATTAGAACACCTATCTAACTACTTTATCACACTACAACAGTACGCAGTTACAGGATGTGCTACTGAGATTACTGAGCTACAACCTTCCCAGAGGTGTATTTCTAGGTGGATGACATCAGCAGCCTTGCCAAAGTTGAGCATTTCAATTGTTGGTAGTGTGACTACCCTAAAAAGCATTGCTCTCTACACCATCAGAGACAGACACACACACCGGTGCCAAGTCTGGGATTAGAACTCCTACCTAATTAGTTTTTTACACTACAGCAACGCACAGTTATGGGACACTCCACATATATTACTGGGCTACAATTGTCCCAAAAGTGCATTTCACATTGGATTACCTCAGCAGGGTTGTCATAGTAGGGCTATGGGGAGGGCAGTGTGTGTGCATGGGCCATAACCCATTCATCTAGGAGTTGACACACCGCATGCGGGCACACACAGGGTCATATTTCACAGGTACTTGTATACAGCTGCTAGATGACTACTTCTTTGTACACTCATGTTGCACAGCTGGCACGTGTACCACATAGTCTGTCATGCTGACAGATACTGGTGGCTAGTATCTGCAATGAGTGACATCTGCACCTCATGTGTTTGGGGCCCTTTGGCTGTGTGCTGGGTGGGACAGGCCTGGATGGCTCCTTGTCACAGTCACCCTCTTCCACACATCTATGTCCATCTACCTTTGGCTTATTATAGTGTGTTGTCCTTACATATATGTCTGTATTCCTATCCACTGTGTGTGCAAGGCATGAGTGGTGCATACTGACGAGTGTCTGCACTAACAACTGCGACTGCCATATATGTGAGCATGTCCTGTATGACCTTTCAGTATGTTGTTAACTGACTTTGCCTTCATTTCTCTAAGTGTGTGAGCATGCCCAGTATGCCCATCTGTATTGCATGTGTGGATCAAGTCCAGGTAGTTTGTACTGCAGTGCTGACCTTTGTGTTGTACACCAACAGGTAGCATGCTGTCTCTGCAGGGTATCCATCAATCATTTCACATTGACTGTTACTACAATTCTGCATAGCAGCGGGGGTACACCTGATTGTTTCTACATTTCTACACAGGATTGGGGGGCACACCTGACTGTTACTATATTTCTACATAGGATGAGGGGCACACCTAACTATTTCTACATTTCTACACAGGATTGGGGGGCACACCTGACTGTTACTATATTTCTACGTAGGATGGGGGGACACCTGACACTTGTACACATTTGCTAGGGCTGTACTGGTATGTCGGGTACTCTATTTCATTCTGTAGTCTTACCTATCATGCTGACTAGAGGTGTACCAGTGTACTACATATCTTAGCTTTTAATTACCTACATATTAGTTTCTGATGTCCTACCCTTCAGAACTGACATCCCACTGCCTGACCTGCTGTAATCTGTCTGTGTAGGCCTGGGGGAGATGTTACCCATAGGCCTATTTGTTTGTCTACACCTGTCCTGCTGGCTGTGACTGTTGTTGGTTATGTGAACCCCCTGACTGGCATGTGTGAGTCACTTACCTTGTGGGTGTCCCAGTATTGAGGGTGGTTCTGCAGGGCTGCCTAATTTGGATGCACATATTACACTCCCTACACATGGTTAGGCACAGGTAGTGTAATGTTTGGTACCCCTGTTTACCTATTGTGAGAGTCGGAGAGAGGTGCTATTCCTTGGGTCCCTCCTGTGTCAGTGTATGTGCTATGCATTGCCTCTTTGCTAAGGCCAGGGCATACTGGACATGCCTTCTTCTGTCTACTGGGGCAGGCTCAGGTTGTTCCTCCTCTGAGTCACTCTGTGCCTGTGCAGGCCTTGGCAATGGTGAGGGGCTGTGTGGCCCTGCCCCGTGCTGTTCCTGTTGCAGTTGTTTCCGCAGGATCATATTATGTAGCATTGCACATACAAAGGCGATTTGGGTACATGTAGCTGGTGAGTACTGCAAAGCTTCACCGGATGTGTCCATGCACTGGAACTGTGACTTGAGCATCCCAAACACACACTCTAATATAATTCTGGTCTGTGCGTGTGCCTCATTATGGTGTTCTTGTTCAGGTGTGTGTGCATTTCTGAAGGGTGTCATCAGCCACGGCTCCAGTGCATATCCAGCATCCCCCACTAGGTTACCATGAGGGATGTCCCCATTGGCAAATCTGTGGTGCAGCTGTATCAGATGCCAGATGTGGGAATTGTGATAGCTTCCAGGGCTTCCAGCACACACATTCATTATTATGCCCTGGGCATCACACACAACCTGGCAGTTGATGGGGTGGATCTCTTGCGGTTGATGTAGACCCTACCCCGCTCACCGGGTGGTGCTTTGATGCATATGTGCGTGAAGCCTATAGCACCCACTACCTCAGGGTATTCTGCTATATGGTGGAACAGTTGCATATTGCTGGCCAATGACTCACGGGTGTTGGGGAAATATATGTGCTCACCGACATGTGCTGACATGGCATCCAGGAACTGGTGGAGTACCCTGGATGCTGATGCCTGTGAAATCCCCATCATACCCCCAGTTGGTCTTTGGAAGGTACCTATAGCTAGTATTCTTAGGCCTACACATACCTTGGTATCCACTGGGATGGGTTCCCCTCTGTTAGTTCTTTGTGTCAGGCGTGGCCGGCGCAGCTCAACAATTTGCTGTAGGAGGTCCCTGTCCACCCTATAGTGCTCCACTCTGGTAGGTTACCCTGGGTGTGTACACTCTTCTCCATCTCCTCACTGTGGGTTGGTCGACAGCATTCACATCCTCACCACCCTCAGCCTCTTCCACAAGTTGTATGATAGCTATTGCAGCCCCTATCATTTTCTGCTGTGAGTGTTAAACATTCTCTGTTTGTTTACACCAATGGTGTAGAGTGTGGGAAAAAACAGAAGAGAAGGTGTTTGCTTAGTTTATAGTGGTGTTCTGGGCTAGGCTGGTCTGCTGCCTGTGTAATTGGCTGATTCTGATATATTTCACCTAACAGCTAAGCTAGTTCTCCTTCATTACCATCCTACTGCTGTTTTCCCTTCCCATTGCCTTGCTGTTTAAGCCCGCGTGTGTGCCACGCAAAACACAGTGCTCAAATGTGCACACTGCTGCTATTTCCTGGTTTAACTTCTTTTTTCTTCCTGTAAATCCCGGTGCGCTGCGCGCACACCCGCTTAGGCTTTGTAAAGAGTGCTAAGCAGGTTTAGACACACCCCCTAGCTTAGCTGTGCTAAGCTAGGACCAAACCCAAGCCACAGGGTTCCAATCCACTTAAAGTATGCCTGACACCCTCCCCATGATGTCACCTAACTCCTAGGCTTGCACCAAGCTATTCCTGCTGTTACAGTGTTGGGACCTAACTCTTATGCTGGGGAAAACTGGGATTCACTATCATTCCTCTCATTTGCATAGGATTGCCTGCTGATGCATTGTTACATGTCTCGCACTGAGCCTCCCCCCTTAGCAACCACTGCTCACTGGCCATGTTCTCTTCTGCCTGCCATTGACTTTCATTGCAGAATACTGATTTTAGTTAGAATGCTTAATTTAGGTTTATTTTGTTATTTCCCCCCAATCCCATTTTGCGCGCCACTAACCTACGCTTAAACAGCCGAGAACAGCAAAAAAAAAAATAAAAGTTGATTTTTTTTTTTTGTTTTGTTTGCAATGCCATTGGCCTTATACTTGGCCATTGGCATGCTTCCTCTATGATATGCAGCATTTATTTGGAGCTGTCACAGCTCCGTTTTGGATTTTACAGAAATGTACTCAGTTACTAACCAAGTACATTTCTGCAAATTGCGCTAGTCCTCATGGATGGACGCAAGCTTCCTGGATCGCAAAATCTCCTCATTTGCATGGATTTCTCCTGCAAATGGGGTGATTTGCATACAAGGACTTAGTCTGTGCAGGATTAGTGCAGGAGCTCTCGTGCACGACCCTGCAGGCTGTTCCTGGATCGCACAGCAGACATATTGCCTGCTAGAGCTCCTGCTCTGATACTGCATGCCGTGCAGGGCATAGTGAATCCAGGGGAGTGTTTTTGCAGGCTTACAAACCCCCCTCTACCCCCCACCCCCTGCCTATCATATATATATATATATATATATATATATATATATATATATATATATATATATATATATATGGGTCTATATCAGTTCAACTAAAAAACTCATCATCGAATACCACAACCTCGAACTTCTAACCACAAAATCTACAAACATCGAAAATTCAGAACAGCAACTTTTTTTCCCTGGGAAAAAATTCACTGTTCCGAGAAACACACACACAACACAAGCACACCAAAAAAAAAACAGAAATCCACACACATACACTTAAAATCCTACATCTAACCCTACACTAAACTGTACATACAGTACTATCTATCCACTATCCTTAACCCAAACCCTAACCCTAAGGACCGTCACTATCGCACACTCACCTCACCCCACTCTAACCCTAACTCACATACCCCGCTTTAACCCTAAAGTCTATCCCTATCACACACTCAACTCACCCGCACCCTAACCCTAACTCACATACCCTGCCCTAGCCCTAAAGTCTATCATTATTGCACACTCACCTCACCCGCGCCCTAACCCTAACTCACATACCTCACCCTAACTCTAACGTCCGCACAATGGCATACTTACCTGAACCCAACCCATAACTCTCCACCACAGTGCTGAAAATAGCGAAGCCACAGAAATGGACAACCAAATTCTTTCCCTAGGAAAAAATTCGGTTATCTGCAGCTTCGCTATTTTCAGCGTTCGCTGTTTTCAGATCAATATTAGACCATTCAAAGTATTAACACTTCGATGATCTAATACAGACCCCACATATATATACCAACTCCGACATTGCTCCAAACTGGGAAAAGGGCAAACACCAGTCTACAAAAAGTACCGGCTTCCAGAGAAGAAGCCAGTTCAGTCTTCTTGGATTCAGTCATATGGTCTTTGGATCTTGTGAAATAGACTCAGTTGACCTACCCATGTTGGACAATTAGATCAAGCAGTAAGCATTTTATTGAATCTCATGGTATGTGTAAAGACAGTTATGCATATGCACCCATGTAGTTCCAGACAGGTGAATTATTGTATTGCTGTTATTTGGAATTTAGCAGTGATTGAGTCAATATGTTTGTTGATGGAACCTGGGAAATTTAGAAATAACAAAGTGATTTTGTTGCTTGACAGATGATTTTTTACTTTGACTTATACTGTTAGTATCATGGAGGCTGTTTGATAGAATTTTCTTTCATTTTCCTTTGTTTTAATCTCTATAGGCTGACAGCATTTTAGTGAAACTGCTAACCTTAGTGATGCTCATTTGGTTTCTGCTATAAAATGAAGCTCACAAGTGGAGTTGGAACTTTGACTGATTATGTGTGCATCTTTGCATCAAGGGAAAGTGGGACATATAGGAGTCTCCATTCACTTACAATTAGTTCAGGTATTTACCTCTTTCACTTTAGCAGTTTTTTGTGCAAGCAATTGACCCTTTGTATTTAACATCATTCTGGTTTACCACTTAATCCAGACAGATATTAATAAAGGCTGTTGTTTGTTAGCCTGATAGCTGAGATGAGCTTATATTCGCTTGCAACTAAGCAGTAATAAACAATAATATTCATATTACACTTTGCTGATCTCACAATAGTTTCTCCTATTAGCTTCCTTCACCTTATTTCTGAATTTGATTTTGAATGCCATCTCTTCAGATGGTGTAACAACATTTTAGTTTATTTTCATATGCCTATTAATTGCTGGGGCTATTTTCAACCACTCTGTGAAACTCAGTTTTGATAATTTGCAGTTGTTAATCATCTTAACAATTTTCTTTTTTAACTTGTCAGAAATGTCTTAGATATTGCATGTACATTGCTGACTACTGTGCTTTCATGTGGAATTAAATATGCAAACATTTGCAAAATGTAACCCTAGCTTTCACCTTATGGTTTTGGTCTATATTAGAACATCGGAGTTTTAAAACTTTGATTTTTCTAATATCGACCCTAAAACAGCGAACGCTGAAAATAGTGAAGCTGCAGAACACTGAATTTTGTTCCTAGGGAAAGAATTTGGTTGGCCGTTTCTGTGGCTTCAGCACTGTGGTGGAAAGTTATGGGTCAGGTTCAGGTAAGTATGCGATTGTGTGGACATTAGGGTTAGGGCACGTGTTAGGTGAGTTAGTGTTAGGGCACGGGTGAGGTGAGTGTGCGATAGTGACAGACATTAGGGTTAGGGCGGGGTAGGTGAGTTAGGGTTAGGGCGTGGGTCAGGTGAGTGTGCGATAGTGACGGACCTTAGGGTTAGTGTTTGGGTTAAGGTAAGTGGATAGATAGTAGTGTATGTACTGTTTAGTGTAGGGTAGATGTAGAATCTTAAGTGTATGTGTGTGGATTGCTGTTTTTTGGTGTGCTTGTGTTGTGTGTGTGTTTCTCGGAACAGCAAATTTTTTCCTAGGGAAAAAATTCGCTGGTTCCGGGTGTTCGAGATTTTAAGCTTTCGCTTAAAAGGGGTCGATGAATTAGCATTCGCTTTTCCAAATGTTTGCTAATTTAATATAGACCCTAGGGTTTGGCTTAAAGTTGAGGATTAATAAAGGTTATTTAAAACTTTCTTTACATCCATTTCAATGAACACATTTTTTTTCAGATTCCTGTAACTTTTGATTTTCTGCTATGTGTTCTATTGGAACTGAAGGATAGCATGGGTTTCTCTATACTGCAATTTTGAGCTATTTGCTATTGTGCTTCAAAAGGACATTTTTTTTATTTAAAGTTTAATTCTTTAGCATCTTCTTCTGAACTCTTCTGCTCTTCACTAACAAATTTATAATTAATACATCAGACTAATTTCAAGTACTGCTAATGAGTTGAGCTGTTTATTGTTTCTGGCACCATTTTTAATTCAGGGTCATGTTATCCTTGTCAGTGTATACTCTGCCATGCATTTTCATTACTATGTTTGCTAGCTTTTATTGACCTTTCAGTATTTCATTATCAGATGAGTTTTGAATTTTATAACTATGAGGGTCTAAGGTAGATCAAGGAACTTTGAATATTTAACCCACATGTTTGGTACTTTTATAACTTTTGCTGTTCACAAGCTACTTATATAAGCATCTTTAAGTATTGCTACAGTTGATAGGTTCATAGGTTCATAGGTTTGTACTAGGCTAATGGCCCTGGAGCCTTTACAAGCCTAGCTCATAGGATTATCCTGGCATCATACCACCCGAACATAGTTCCCAGTGCCTCTGTCGAGCAAAGCCAGTGGAGTGATCCCCGGGGTGAATTTTCTATTTCATATCCACTCATCAAGATTTTTCTTGAAGTGGACCAGTGAGGCGCTCTGCTTGACATGTAAGGGAAGTCTATTCCCTAGCATGGGCAGTCCCTGGGTTATGAACCTGCCCCTCCAGCTTGTTCTATTGATTCTGGTAATGAGGTTGAGGTCTCTGGAATGTGTAGTGTGGATGGATTGGAATTTCTTTAGATGTAGCATTTCTAACAGAGCTGGGTTAGACATGGCTTTGTTAGTCAAGCAGAGATCGCCTCTAAGTAGGCGATATGAGACAGAGAATAGGTGGAGTTTTTGAGTCTGTCCATATTGGACAAGTGTTAAGGCCTAGGATCCTCTTTATGAGGTACTTCTGTGGCCTCTCCAGTTGTTGCAGGTGTCTAGTGAGGTGCATGCCAAATGGGGCATTGTACTTGATGATTGGCCTAATGAGGGAAAAATACAGGGAGACAATGACCTCTTTTTTTCCTGGATGCAAAACCCTTAGTAATGAGATGTGCCACATAGAAGGATTTTTCTGACCACAGTGGCAATGTGGTGGTCATAAGCGATGTTGCTGTCAACCTGTGTTCCCAGATCTCTTATAACGCCTTATGTGTTCAGTGGACTACCATTGATGTGGTAATTCATGGGAACCGGGTTTTTCTCAAAAGGGATGATGACACATTTTTTGGCATTGAGCTTAAGGCCATGGTTCTGACACGAGTCATTGATCTCAGTGATACCTTTCCGTAGGATGTCAGCATCACTTGGGGAGTTAATTATGGCTCCCAACTTGCAATTGTCTGCAAACCTTCTCAGCCAGAGTCCCTTTGTGTTGACCTGGACTTCAGAGAAGTAGATACCAAACAGGAGAGGACCCAGGACAGGACCCTGTGGGACTCCATTCATGACTGGTCAGCACTCTGACTTAGAGTCGGCTACTTTCACACTGTGGGTTCTATCTGTGAGCCAGTTTGTAACCCACCTAGTGATAAAGGGATTGATGCCTAGCTTAGTGAGTTTTTCTATGATTCCCGAGTGGAGAATGGTATTAAAGGCCTTGGCCAGATCAAGGTAGGCTGTATAAACCACCTTGCCTTAGTCCACAGCTATGGTGACTGACTCAAAGAAGTTGACCAGGATGAGCAGGCATGATCTACCCTTCACAAAACCAAACTGTGTGGGATCCAGGGTTTGGAAATTCCCTATATCCTTGTTTCTTAGGTCCATGATGATGAGTTCCATAGCTTTGCATATCAGACTCGTAAGGCTAATGGGGCGATATTTCCCATGGTCTGTAGTCGCTCCTCCTTTTTGGAGAGGGATGACTATAGCAGTACACCATTTGGTAGGGACAAAGCCTGAGGTGAGGCTGTGACTGAACAGGACATACAGGTGAGGTGCCGGTTCATTCTGTAGTTCATGTAGAACACAGCCAAGGATATTGTCAGGCCCATAGAAGCTGTATTCTTGGCCTTGAACCATGCTGTTTTAACCTGTACAGCAGTAATACTGGGTGCCTGGCAATCTACTGGTATTGTGATTGGTCCTTTGGTGGGGAGAGAGGAGTAAAGTTGGCACTGAATCTGTCAGCCAGTATATTGGCAATATCTGTTGGCTTGGTATAGGAGGTGCCATTGTGCAATAGCTCTGAGCAAATCTGGGTATTGCTGTGGAGATTCTTTGCATAACTATAGAAGGCCTTGTGGTTGGCTTTACTATCTGCTGCAATTCTGTTTTCATAGCTAGCTTTAGAGGATATGATGAGGGATCTCAACTTTTTGTTGGGGCTGATAAGGGAGTTTTTCAGTCTTGGGAGGGGCTGATAAGGGAGTTTTTTCAGTCTTGGGACTTCACCTTATTCCTAATCAGTTTTCTCCTTCTGTTGTAGAGGTTGTTTATGGCAGGGGACCACCAGAATGGCTTCCTTTTTTTGGAAGAGAGCATCTTGGTTCTATTGGGTATGGCGAGATCCATGCATTTGTGTATGTGTTCATACAGAGCATTAGTGTATGATTCGGTGGTCATGCAGCTGTTCTCCAATTGCATGGGTGCCGTGAAGTTAGCCACCTCTGTTTTTAGGAGCCCAAAGTTAGCTTTGGAGAAGTTTTTCATGGTGGTTACCTTTGCGGGGGGTTGGGGGTGGGAGAGATGTGAATTTCCAAGGTGATTAGTTTGTAGTCGGATCTAACCAGGGAGGAGCTGACTATTGGTATAGAGCAATAGTCGCCCATGTTAGTAATGACCAGGTCAAGGATGTTGCTACCTCTAGTGGGGGTAAGAATGAGCTGGTCCAGGGCAATGGAATTAATGAATTCCAGGAAACGTTGGGCAAGTGTATTGGTACATGAGTAGTTTTCCCAGTTAATGGAGGGGTAGTTGAAGTTGTCCAGTTTGCAAGTAAATACACCCCTTAAATTGCTCCAGACTGTTACTCAGAATTTAATTTCAAAACAAATTTATAGTTTCATAGGATCATAGGTAAGTACTGGGTAATCAGTCTGCAGACCATTACAAGCCAAACCAAGCCAAAAAACCCTATTAAAGTTACCTCTAGCTTCAAGGAGGCAAAACAAGATAGACTGGGGAGAATTTGAGGCTGCCCATCCAATCATCAATGTTGACCTTGAAGATGGCAAGGGTGCTACTCTGCTTGATATGTAGTAGAACCTTGTTCCACAGTTGAGAAATATGTTGGGATATGACTCTGTCATGCCAACATGTTTTATTTATCTACTGATAATGGTTTAGTTTCTTTAACTTAATATTTGAGGTACCATTACTTCTGCAAAGAAGGTCAAATAGGGTTGAATCTTTAATAGTTCAAAAGCTAGGCACAGATCTCCATGGAAGAGGCTGTAAGAGACTGAATACAGAGAAAGGGCTGACAGTCTGTCCTGATAACTTAAGATTTTTTAGGTCGCTGATCTTTTTAGTTGTAAATTTATGAGGTCTCTCCAAGTTGTATGATATATTTAGACAAATATATACCAAAAGGTGCATTATATTTATTAATAGGTCTGATAACAAATGAGTAAAGGGGGGATTAAGACTTCTTTTGATCTAGCGGAGATGCCTTTGGAAATTAGATGAGCCAGATAAAAGGTTTGTCGTACTAAATCTCTTATAACAGTGTCTGATTTGAGGGGTGCATCACCTATATGGTAAGTGAAACTGTTTTCTTTACCAAAATGGACTATGGTATATTTCTTTACATTTAGTTTGAGACCATTGTCCTTGAACCAACTGTTAACTTTGTCTAACACATGCTGGAGCAATTGTGATTCAGCTGAAGATGGTTCTGTCAGATAACCAGTTATCCACCACACAGCATCAGGATTTATATTCAGATTTACAAGTCTTATTAATAATGCCTGCATGGGGAATAGTGTCAAAGGCCTTGTCCAGCTCCAGATATGCTGTGTGTACTGCATAACCACTATCCAGTGCTTCTGTTACTTTTTCAAATAAATTAATGAGGTTAAAAAGGTGGGACCTTCCTTTGAGAAAGCCAAATTGACAAGGGTCCAGAGTTAAGAGATTTTCAATGTCTGTATTAATGAGGTTTGAGATAATTCCCGGGATTCAGGAAGCTCGGTGCAAGGACGATTTTAGCCTTGCCCTGAGCATCCTCACTACAGATAGCGCAGCAGCGCCATATGAATATGTATGAGGGCACACAGCCGCACCCTCGACGTGCACAGGAAATGTGTGCGAGTGCAGGGGGCATGTACAAGTGCTCTAGACAGGCGTAAACATGCCCCGACACTTGCAAAACCTACTATGCCTACCAGTAGAGCCCACCCCTAATAGTAAGTCAGTAATTCAGTGTCTGTGGATACCGAAATGTATGTTAAGCATACAAGAGTGTCAACGAACAGTGAAATAAAATCGAAGTAGTAAACACATAAGCACATAGTGGAATGTTGAGCCCTGTCCCTAGAACTTTCACAATTAGATTTCCTGTCCCTGTGTCCCTATTATACATTCAAATTGCTGCAATATCAAAGGTGTAAGCAAAGTGCAGCGTGTCTGCGCATCGCTGCTCTCCGCCGAGTGCAGCTTACACATCATATTCATTCAAATAGAGAAAAACATGTCGAATCAACGTGTCAATAGTGTAGTGTTTAAAGCATCCACCTAACAAACAGGCATTCACTGTTCGAGCCCAACAATAGCACATATCATTTTCCATGTGGAATGAATGTTGTTTTGCCGTAAAACTGACATAAGAGTATCGCATGAGATATTTAGCTTAAATATCATTCAAGCAAAGTGACACTGTCATAATGAATAAGGTACTAGTAAGCAGGTGTAAGCGCAAATAAGCAGCAGTAAACACATATTAGTACCAGTAAGCAAGTCTGAGTGCACTTGCGTGGGTCTAAGCAGTGCTCAGCATAGGAAATGTATATAAGTATATACAGATATATAATATATATGCATATATATATATATATATATATATATATATATATATATATATATATATATATATGTATATGAAAAAAGAACAATGTAACAATAAAGCATACAAAAGGAATGTGAAGGGAATCAACAGCAACCCCAGTATTATATAGCGCTGTCAGCGTATGTCATATCAAGCTGGGCAGGAGTGAGCAAAGCACTGCTACTCACACCACAGGCTGGATATTACCAGTGGGAGTAACACTGTTGATTTGTTACATCTACTTTACACACAAAGGGTAGTCCCTGGTGGGACTACCCAAAAATTGATATGATGACTGGCCATCCGACCATTACACAAGCAAGGGCAGTTATGTTCAAGGACTAAATGGTGGGAGAGCCTGAGAATACATGGGTTGGGACAACATACGTGTAGGGCCCCTAATGCTCGGGAGAGGGCAATGTGTGGAGGTGTGTCATGGCTGTGATAACAAGTGGACAATGGATGGTATGCATGTATTTTGAACACGGGTGGGGTGGAGGAACTATGGGTATGAAATTATGGAGCCAGGCGTGTCAGGGTTTGATGGGCTGGTCTAATTAGACCACCCCATGGAGGTCAGTGAGTTCGTTATAAGTATATATGCATACACACATGCAGGCATCAATATGTAGAAGTACATTCTCTGTAACACATTCATTCCATTTGCAGACATAAATAACATGAATGTGCCCTTACAAACCTCAACAGTAGATAGAATAACAGGTTGTGCAGAAGAGGGATGGGACAAAACTGCTAAAACGCAGAAGTGTGTACAATGACCAAAGTCAGTGCTGTACTTAAAATAATCAAATATGATGACTTTCCAATACATGAAATCATTCCTGTGATCCTCCTGCTATGGCAACGCCAATTACTAAACTGATCTAATTGTAAAAGAAATACGCCGAACACGTACATAATTAGGCTCTCATGTGTAACGTGTGCATTACCACATAGTCATACTTATTAATTTATTGTAGTGTCATGTTAACGGGAGTAAGGATGTAATGAAGTATAGAGACTAATCTTGACATAAACACATGCGTGTCCCATGTGGAATAATCCAAAAATTGTGAATAGTATTCTTTTGGTCGCTCATGTCACCAATGTTTGTGGACTAAACGTTTGGGAGTTCTGAGGAAACGTGGAGTGAGTCAACCGATAGGATGGGTCTATAGGAGTAGGGTGTGGCCAGTGTGTAGTGGTGTGGATCCACCGCGAATCCAACTGTAGAATGGATGACTGCAGTGTTAGGGAGGCATTGGGGTGTGTGTTTGGGGAACCTGGAGCCATGGGTATATGGGTATATATGCAAATGAAGCACCACAGCAGTAGTGTATTAGTTAGAGCAACCGCCTAATGAACAGACATTCCCATACTGAATCCCATTGTATCACATACCATTTACCATCAGTAATCTGTACATGAACATATTGTGACGTCTGCCTGCTGTATAATCTGCAAAATATCAATTAAAAGTTAACTGGAGTGAAGTGTCAGTGTCATAATGAATAAGGCACTAGTAAGCAGGTTAAGCATATATAAACACCAGTAAGCATGTGTAAGTGCATTTGCGCGGGGTATGTATTGCTTTACAGACACACACACACACACACACACACACACACACACACATATATATATATATATATATATATATATATATATATATATATATATATATATATATATATATATATATATATATATATATATATATATATATATATATATATATATATATATATATATATATATATATATATATATATATATATATATATATACACACACATATATATATATATATGTGTGTGTGTGTGTGTGTGTGTGTGTGTGTGTGTGCGCATCGATATACACAGATATACAGCTATGATAGGAAACAGAACTCAAGAATGACATATGTTCACAGGCTATGCCAATGGAAGTGAGGAGCCCAAGCAAGAAACATGAAACACATAGCATGACCTTCCACCCGCCCCAGCCGGACACGGGAAACATACACACAATCAATGTAAAGAGTCCACTGCTCCCCAGACCACAGGCAGGATACAACCGGGGGGGGTACACAGTGCACCAAGATTAGAACACAGACAGGAGCGTCCCTTGAGGGACACCCCAAAAATTGGCAAGACCAAAAGAAGGTGATAGACGGAACATTCTGGCTGGGGTGTATACATACTCGGAATACAAGGATGGGAAACCCTGATGACCCATGGGCTGAGACAATTGTATGAAATGGGTCCCGTGAAGTGGAGAGTGGGCAGCGTGTAGTGGTGTGTCCAGAACAGACCAGGACCTAGAGTAAGGATGGGAGCTGTTGAAGAGGTGTGGGTGGGGGAACTATGGGTAGCTACTTATGGATCTAGGTGTGCAGGTGTTGGCTGATGTGGGCCTATATAGACAGCCCTAGGAATGTAAGCGAATGTGTTCATTGGGCAGAGGCGTCACCCAATGAGCAGCCACACCCACTACAAGTCCCACTGCAGCAAAGTGTAATCTATATGGCAAGGAACGGATTAACCAGATGTAGATGTATATATGTAAAAGTATGTGTGTGTATATCTACCCATAGCAACATAGAGATAAGCCTCTCTCTCTCTGTAGTACAAATGTATGCATATAGAGACAGAATACAGATACATACTCACATATAAATATATACATATGCAGACACCCATAGACCCATATGTTGTGAGATATATGTATATATATATATATATATATATATATATATATATATATATATATATATATATATATATATATACAGATATATCTGTATATAGTAATGTAAATAGATATATATATATATATATATATATATATGAGATTGTAAATATACACATGTATATAGCTAGGATATGATACAGCAGTTATGTTCACAGGCCGTGCATATGGGGGTGAGGGGTCCAATAAACAAATGTGTAACACGTAGCATCAACCCCCCCCCCCCTAGCTAGGCCAGTGAGACATACAGACACACAATAAAGGTAAACACACCACTGCTTCCCAGACCACCAGCAGGATACTACCAGTGGGAAAGACCTACCAGGTCTGATCTTGAAACATAGACATCGATGTCCCTTGTGGGAGACCAAAAATTAATGATCGGAGGCAGTCCCAGTAATGGCTTATCAAACCAGGCTGTAGATGTACATGGACCAGTAGGTTGTGCAAGCCTGATAACCCATGGATCGACACAACGTACAACATGTGTCCCAACACGGGGAGAGTGGGCAGTGTGTAGTGGTGTGTTTATGCCCCACCTGCACCCACAGTAAGGATGGGTGCTGTAGAGGAGTGGCAGGTGGGGGAACTAAAGGTATACAATTATGGGCCTAGGCGTGCAGGTGTTGGCTGGTGCAGTTGTATTAGGACTGCCCCAGGGATGTAAGTAATATTCTGAAATGGGCATAGCTGACACCCATACCTCTCAACCCTTAAGAGCACATCCACTCGACAGGACATAAACCATTGGAGGAACAAATAGGGACCATACCTCTGAACTGTCCCCAATTTCCAGGACGTCCCTGATTTCGACTCAGTTTCTAACTCTGTCCCACTTAATCCCTCCTAAAACTAGTGACATTTGGAGGAAAGGTGGTGAATTACACGTAATGAATAACGAAAACAAGAGTTATAAACATCATTTACCTCAGAAAATGTGTATGAAGTCATATGCTCTGAGTTTGTTAATGTGTCAGGTTAATAGCACCACTAATTTAAATGTGTCCCTGATGTTGTTATGCCATGTCCCTGATTCAGTTTGTATTTTTCCCCAGTTGTATGAGAGGTCTGATAGGGACAGAAAGCACATATTCCACTGACAACCTTAGAGAGATGATAGAATATTGGGTATGCAGTAGCATGACTCAGCTGCAGGATGTGGGTTCCAAAACCCAATTACTTGTTTGTATTGAAGAGTGTCAGTTCCCATGTATTAGCCAGATGGGTGCAAATTATAAGAGGAACACTCCAATAATATGAATCAAACTCTGGATAGGCCGCAGATTCCGTACAGTCGAACAGCATGCTGTCGCCTAATGGGCAGCCATTCCCGATACTGTAGGCATGTAATCTGATGTAATAGGCATCACAAGGTAATATCATAGTCCTCACTCCCACCCAGGGGTGTGAGTGTCAGATGCAAACACCAAATGCAGTGCATTTGCAATTGCGGGAGCAAGCGGGTGTAAGCCTGTTTGGCCACCAGTATGCTAGTATTACACTAGTAAAGCAATGTAGAGGCTAACTGAGTGTAAGAAACTGTAACCAGAGGTTAGCATTGCTTAGCACCATGCAAACCCATGCACACCCACTCACAACTGCTTTAATGTGCCTTAATCACACCTTATCCAATGGCCTTGTTCTGCCCAGCAACAAAATAAATGGCCTCTGCAAGGCTCGAAAACAGGACCCTGCACACACAGCTATTGTGATTTACCACTAAGCCACAGCAGATATACAGACATCAGACCTTATCACAAACATATCATCCAGCGCAGTCATTCAACAGTATAGGAAATGTATTCCATCATGTAGATGTATGTGTGAGTGTTTATGTCCAGCATATAGATACATACATACATATATATAGATATATCAGGAACATCCTATGTGGCAACAAAGCATTACAAAGGAATGAAAAGGGAAACACCAGCAATGCCTGTATTATTTAGTGGTGTTGTCCTATGTAATATCAACACTCCCTCACACAGACATGTGTCATTCATACACACAAACATTTGTACATTGGCCATATACATCACTCTGTGCATGTTATTTACATTAACACAACAGTTCCTGTCCAATAATTATGTGAGAACAGCACTCTTGCAAAGCACTGTGTGCGACATCATCATCATGATAAAGGTAAATGGGGTAACCATAGAGGGACGGGTAGTGTTGTGTGTACAATGGGATCGTCCACACCACGTGTACCTGGAACACTTAGAAGTCATGTGCATATTAGGATCGTGCTCCTGAGAGACAGGTGTGAGGACAACTGGAGTATGTTGTGATGCATATTAAAAGGTTACATGTGTCCAGTGGACATGTGTGTGAAATGGACATCTATGTATGGGGCAAATGTTCTAGGAACCAACTGACCTTTTGTTTCCATAGGGTGAGAGTGGGATGTGGGGGAAGGAAAGTAGGTATGCTCGTGGAGGATAAGTAGGGTAGGATGACAGACAAGACAGCATACAGGGTTGGTATATGACACATGTGGGGGAATACACCTCGGACGGGAAGGGGTGTTCGGCATTCACAAGCTCATGAGCCCTCAGATGGAAAAAGCGGGATGGAGGACTCTAGCCATGGGCAGCCACCACTGCACCAAAACCGCTGAAAAGGTGGCTGTGCTGGGGGCTGTCTAGGAGGGACAGCCTCACCTTGTAAATGTGACACTCTGCCCTTGAGCTGGCGTATCTGGCCTTGAAACCCCTTATTAAGCCCCCCATGCACTATGTCCAAGACTGTACGACAGCGGATATGTTCCTGTCTGGACCTGCACCCAGGGGGGACAAGCCCCATCCTCAGTGGTGTAACCACCAGAAGGTGGTGCAGAGCCAACAGAGGTGGAGGTCCAAGGCTGGGCCCCAGATGTGCTGGTGCCCAGTGCCATGGCCAGCTGAAGTGGGACAGGAGGTTCTGCCTGGACCTCCAAACCCATACAGCCTATGGTGTTGCAGTTTAAACACAGATATGGCTTAGTAATAGTCAACAGCATTCAGGATTACTTACAACGGCATGCATATATATGACCATCAACCCAACACAACAGATGGTATACATTTGCAGAGAGAGCACAACATATGCATATATACTGCATGACATCTGTACAAAGTGTAAAAGACTTGTGACTGCAGCTATGAACAGTGACCCATTATTGGCATGTCACTGAGAACCCCAGACAGTGTCTGTCATACCACTGTTTCATGTGACATATGTCCAGTCAGGGATGCAATGGCAGTAACTCATCACTATCACCATGTACTGGCTGCAATCCTCACACTATGCTCCTGCTGTTCACAGATGTGTGTGCAGTGAATAACACAGGAAACAAATGGTTCCACACACTGACCAGTCCACAGATGGCCCTACAGATGGGGAACCCTCACAAACAGAGCACTGTCTTGTCAGTTTTAAAACATACAGAATAGCCATTACCACACACAACTAGTTAAACAGGCAGTAGTCTCAATGAAGCATAGCTACACTTACATGCTGTAGTCATGTCTGGCACATCACCCTCCTGTCTTTAGGCTATTTCCCACTGTGTATGTTGTTTGAGGAACATCCGGATATAATCTGTGATGCTGTTTACCAAACACCAGATCCAGGTACCACTCACAGCAACTGTCATGGACAAACATCAACATGATGTTCCTAGATATTGTACTGTGTTTTTCATGCGAATGGCTATGGGAACATCATCACAGCTGTTCTACATGCAATCAGCTAGATGAGAACTGCAATAGGTGCAGAGGCCATCACCTGAGCATGGCCATCACTTACAATACACAAGCTGCTGCTGAGCAGATGTGCACCGCCACATCCACCAGAGAGTGTGTGGGAGGGATGGACAGAAGCAAAGTACATCAGAGAAGGGCTTGGAGACTAAAACCTAAGCATCGTCTGTCACACACCTATCAGTACAGGGGTTCAAACCCCTGACTGACTAGTCATTACTATTACAAGTGCATGCAGTTAGTCCATGCTCCACAAAGCTGACATTTTGGTGTGCTGTAAGAACATATATATGTTTTGGTGAGCAACATATGCAACAGAGATATAGTAGACATATAGTAGGTGTAGCACACATGGCTGTCCAAATGAACGGATGTCATTGTCAACGCAACCACACTCTCTAATGGACTCACATTGGCACTCTTTGCCAGGCCCAAAAATACACTTCCAAACTACTTAGTTTGTCACATTGCAGTAATGCACAGGTACTACATGCACCACAGGGGATATCTGGAGGTTCTATGGGCTAGGGCATGTGAATGTGTTTGACATCTGTCGGTATGCCAATGGAAGTTATACTGGGAGTGACTGTGGTTGGGAGCATCATACCCCACATGCAGACACAAGGTGCGAGTACTGACATGCATGTGTGCATTGCTTCATGGGTGTGTAGTGGTTGGCTGTGCAAGATGGCTGTACAAGGCTGGGTGAGGGGTAATCCTTGGTATCACATCACTCGACAATGGTATGCAGTGTGGTACAGGGGTGTAGTGTCTGCAATGTCCCACACAGAAGGGTATTGTATGAACTGTCCTGTCATCTTGGTTACCATTGTGTATGGCCATAGCTTTGCAATGCATGCCATGTCTGTGTTTGATAGTCCTTGACAAAGACATTGCCTGGGATGTGCATGTCCCACAATAATGTACAGTGACATGTACAGATGTACCTGGTTTGGCTGGCACATGTTGTGTACACAGACTGTTATCCTCCTATATGCCAATACTGGCCTGGTTTGGCAGATCCTGCTTATAGTCAGCAGGTTGACCCTGCACCTGCATTGGTAGCATGATACAGGTATTCCCTGGAGTCAGTGGCATCGGTCCATACAGGGCACGTGTATGGCATTGTATGGGCTCTGTGGATCACATTTGATGGCACCACATATGTTGCAGGCATCCAGTGGGGAACATAGTGAAGGCACATTGCCCGCAATTATGTGCCTATTGTACTGCTGTACAGGGTGCCAATGCCTCTGCAGCCTACTGCAATCACACCATGCCTACTATCTGTCATCAATGTGCAGGGTACTAGCAACATAGCGGGATATTCTAGGCAAGTGTGTTTGTGTATGACGCATGGGTTCAGGACGTATTCTGGATAATAGTAGGGTTTCATACTTTGTTCACCAGGCCTTTTGCCAGATGTAGGGGTATGGCTTGCCAACACAGTCCCTTGGCTGACTGACATATGTACTCCTCGTGAGGTGGACATTGTGACATATAGGACGGACACCATATAGGAAAATTACAAAATCCACTCCTCAACATGTCCAGTGGTTAGACACTCACAGCCACCCCACACAGGCTCTGACAGTCAAACACACGCACACACACACCCCTGCCATGTCCTGGAATAGGACCCCTACCTAACTAGTGTATCACACTACAGCATTACGCAGTTACAGCATGCGCTACGGAGATTACTGGGTTACAGCAGTCCCAGAGGTGTATGTCTAGGTGGGGGACATCAGCAGGATTGCCAAAGGTGGTCACGTGAATAGTAAAGAGTGTGCATACTCTAAAATGCATTGTTACTTTCTTAGACAGACAGATACACACAGGTGGTCTCTCTTGGAACTGAGCCCCTACTTAACTAGTTTATCATACTACAGCAATACACAGTTACAGCATGCGCTACGGAGAATATTGAGTTACAGCAGTCCTGGAGGTGTATTCCTAGGTGGGTGACATCAGCAGGATTGCCAAAGGTGGTCATGTGAATTGTAAAGAGTGTGCATACTCTAAAATGCATTGTTCTTGTCTCAGGCAGGCAGAGACACACATACACAGTTGGTCTCTCATGGAATTGAACTCCAACCTAGCTAGTTTATCACACTGCAGCAATACACAGTTACAGCACAAGCTACGGAGAATACTAGGTTATAGTAGTCCTAGAGGTGTATTTCTAGGTGGGTGACATCAGCAGGATTGCCAAAGAAGGGCATTCGAAGTGTACTGTGGGTTGTACATGTCTGTTACCTGCATGTACCCGCTGCTTACTGTCACAAAAACACATTTACTCCTGCTTACAACTGTCTTAGGCAGTCCTAATCAACAGTATTAACAAGGCTTGCAGGTCTTGAACCCTGGACCATGCACACTGAGGTCACTGGATGCATCACTAAGCCATCTGGGTTGTACACATGTTGCATGGAGTCTATAATGTACATCCTACTACAGGTATTCCACAGTACTGAAAACAAATGGGACAGTCCCTTTGTGTACATATGTACAGTACCCTTGAATGTACTGTACTCTGTGAAACAACAAAGACAAGTCTACATCTATACAACTATCATAACTACATATATATAAATATATATATATATATATATATATATATATATATATATATATATATATATATATATATATATATATATATATATATATATCTATATCTATATATATGCATCTACGGGATGTGCACACACACACATATATATACATATGCATATACACAGACACAGCCATAGCTACATATATATATATATATATATATATATATATATATATATATGTACGCACACGTCTGAATGCCCTTTGTGACACAGAAGGGTTCCAAAGGAACTGACGTGTACACAAAACAAAGGCATCTCTTGTGTTATAACATTTAAATCATTAGCAGTTCACCAGAGAAGGGATGGTTGTTGTGTATGTGGAGTTTGGGGTGGGGAATTATGGCTAATGTAATCTACCCTGGGGATTGTGGAGTTATGGTGGGGAATGATGGGTATGGACCTACACCCCAGCGACTACTTCTGTGTCACTGATGACAGTGGCACAGGAAAATAACATACCCAACTGTAGTCATGCTTGACTGTGTATTCTCTACCATTCCTAACCATGTAATACATTGTAGACACAAGTCACCTCAGATGGCTACCATGGTGTGCTAAAAGACATTACCCATGTGTATTCCTGGCTACAGGGTAGTCACACACACAAACATGCAATCACTTGGCAGTATTGTGCATACAAGTCTTGCCTATGTAAAGGTAACTAGTATAGTGGTATGCATTTGGGGTATGTGCCACAGAACACATACAATTACACTTACTGATTCCATGTCTGAGCTGGGTGACATCACAGGACTGATTACTTGCAGTGTGGAGGGGGGAAGAGAGAGGTTTAGCGGTTGACAAGGATAAAGGTCAGTGTAAAAGGAGGTATCTCTTTGGAATGCAGCAAAACCCGCTGCCATGACAGGATGCAGACACAAATACGCACACACAACCACTTACTGACACACACACTCAGGCATTTGCTGAGACACACTCACACACTCAGCCATTTGCTGACACACACACAAACACACGCACACAGCTGCCAGTGATGGGATCAGAACTCCTGCCTATCTAAAGATCACTATTACAGTACTACGCAGTTATGAGACACACCACAGAGATGACACATTCCAAGGCAGTCAGACTGCCCTTCTACAATTGTGGACAACAACAGAGAGACTGACAGTCATGAAGTACATAGCTGTAGACCTGTGTGTTTAAAGTAGGTGTCCATTACAACCTGTATGCACAAACAAGACACATCATCCGCAGGTAGGCCTGAGAGGTATAGTTGTAGCACAACAGGAACCTGAACTGGAGTATGGCCATCTGCGGAATGGACAACTACTATCACTATACAGAGTTACAGTGGGCATGCTCATACACTTAGTAGCACAGGGCCATTTTGGATGCACTATGACTACAACTACACAAGGTTATACTGGGCATGCTCATACACTTAGTAACAGAGGGCTTGTTGGATGCATTGACTCAAATTACACAAGGTGGCAGTGGGTACGCTCATAAACTTAGTAGCACAGGGCTGTTTGAGATTCACTCCGATTCTAACAACTGAAGGCCACAGTGTGCATGTTCAAACACTTACATGTACAAAACACATTATAATGGATTCCTATTGTAAACACACTGGTTTACAGCTAGGTACATCTTAACTGTCAGTATATATGCACATCATACTGGTTTACTACCTGATACCTGTATGTGGACTGTAAATGATATAGCTGTGTCTGTGCTGTGTGATACACATGCATACATGTACATGAAGTACTGACATATATATGTTACGTATACACATTCATGCATGTGTGGACATGACAGTCAATAAGTTACCTGGGTTATGCAGGCAGATGCTACCTACAGCATGTGTCACACACCTTGCTGCCCTGAAAGGCATACATTGATAGTAGGTTGTGGACAGTGGCATTATACGTGGAACAGTGGCATGTGCAAGCATAATGTGTGAGCCACCTTGTGTAATGGTACTGAGATGCAGGTGTCAAAATGACCCCTCCCGGTTGTGTTAGTAGTCATCATTATTAGCAGGACTGCTACCCTAAGTATATCTCACATTGGTCATATACACAAGTTCTGCCGCTGTCTGTCACCTTACATGGGGCATTTGCTACCAAGCACATTAATGCCGCATGCAGTGATGTCATGGTATGGGTGGCAACTGCTAGACCAAAACAATGAGCCAATGTCATTTTGTTATTATGAGGTTGTCTGGTGCCTGCCATTCTGGGCTGTCATGACCGAATGACAAGCCTTCAACACAGAGCATATGCATCCATGTTACACGTATGTGTGGTTAATACCTAGGTCGCATTTACCCATATAGCCGCATCCAAGGCAAATGTCCTACACACAGAAGTAACACCCTGACACATACATGACAATTGCATCGGATGCTTATGCTAACCCATGCTAGATTTGTGGCTTTAGTAATCCATTTGCTCAATGTAAACCTACAATGGGGAATACTGACATCTGTGCAGTGAGGAACACCTGGATGAAGGCTCTATATTGCACAATTGCACTACCACCATATAACTCAGACATGTGGGCCATAACAGTGGCATGGACCATTCCAGGTGGTGGTATAGACATATTCATAAAGGCTACCCACATGTAAAGACCACTACTCCGACATAACGCATCACAGTTGAGTCAAGTACAGGTGACAGTGGCAAATGCTGCATTCTAGGTTGTATCCTCATATACATCCACCACCTTGTTCCCAGACTACCAACACACATCCATATGTGGTATGACATAGTATGGTAGACCACAAGATAACCCTCAATTGGTGGACTGTACCTAGGCCTACATCAACTGTGCAAAGTAGCCATGTACAGACACAGCTGCATAATGTGTTATGAAATACAATAATACTACTTTTTGTAACAAGCTCAGTTGTACACATACCAGGATCCCTCGGATGTTGTCAGCATTAACACGGTCGACTGTTGCTGTACACCAGTAAACAACACCCTCTTGGTTGGATATGAACTAACTGTACCTGCCATGGATATGTACATCCCACACTCATACAACATAAATTACATTACCATAGCTTTCATTTACCTTTCTACATACAGGTGGCTACAGTCATTACACACATGCACATGGCAGATAGCATGCTAACAGTACATAAGGTTCGATATCTATGTTGACAGAGGTAATATCCCCTCTCTACTGGTCACCCATGACACCTATCATATCATACAACACCCCATGTGGCATGTATGTCTTTAGAAATGTCCACCTACTGCAATGCCTACAAACATACCCAAATAACAGGACCATAGGACCTACACAAGGCCTGTATTGACAGAATCAGGGAAATCCAGCTCTGCTCTGTATGTTCCTGAGTAGTCAGAGGTGATATGTTCACGACATGTACAGCCATGTGTGACCACAGCTCCTACATATACCCCATGTCAACAATTACAAGCCATGCATGCTGTGTGCTGTCTGGGCATTAGCCTTAGTACCACAATAGCCAGTACATGCTGGGGTGAGATGTTTACAAGCCATAGACCTCGCACATGCTTGAATGAGTGTACTGCCTAGCTCTAACAGAGCATATTGTTGGCACTCTTCCAGTACACATGAGGTGTGTGTGTCAAATATGATGTGCTCACTGTTGACCATTACAGTGCCCTGGCTTCACCATGACACTATCAAGTAACAGTTTGTAGGAGCATGACATGGAATAATGCTGTCTGTGTCATGATGACATGTGCTGTTGTAATATTTGTACACTTGGCTACTCAGTGAAAGTGGTGGTGTCCTACCAGTACATGAATACAACATCCATTATGGTGTAATGCTCTGTTATGTTTCACACATGGCGTGGGGAATGTGTGGAATGTATCCTCTTGACCTGCTAGTGCACATACTGGTGTAGACTGCATATGTGTACATGTATTGCTGTTTGTGTAGATTCCATGTGTGTGCAGTGTCTGATGTCTGAAGGTGACTGTTGTCTTAGTACATTATGCTGTTGCAATACAGCCTCAACATTGCCAACTGTATATGGTGATATGCTCTAAGTACAGTAAGCCATACATGAGGTATGGACAGATGTTTGGACATGACTACTAAGTGGTGGGGCTTCTTTGCAGATGAATGATTACTGAGGGCAGCTTACTGGTGTGTTACAACCAGTCCTAGAATAACCTGTGTACCTGCTAAGGTCAGGTTTTGTTAATTGAAGTGGAAGACAGACAATGAAGAATGCTGTAAGGGTGACACTGAAGGCAAACCTCATGACACCTGTAACAGTAATACCTCCCCTGTGCATATATTGTGCATATATCAGCACAGTTTTCAAAGGAAAGAGTCAGTAAGCATTGTACCAGATGTGATAGTGCTGTACTTCTGTAGTACCTATTATGAGATAGGCAGGTGTTTGATTCACAGTACTGGCAAGTGTGGGTGTGTGTCCATATATGTCACGTATGGTTGGGAATACATCCCACATGTTATCACTCTCCTGAACACCGTTGTTGGCACCAGTACAGAGTGAAGTTGTAGAAAGAGAGGCATAAGCAGGTGGGTAAACCTCACTCATGTAAAGTGTCTGTATGTGTGTGACATAGGTGTATATCTTTGTGAATGCCAGTGTGTGTGTGTGTGTGTGTGGGGGGATGTCTGTGTGTATGGCTGTCCGGTTCCTGGAGTGAGGCCGTATTTTACCATAGTAAAATGTTAATGTCCCCTCCCCCCATCCACTCAAAGCAATCTAGCATCCCTGTTGATATCATTAGTCGTAGATGGGCATACTAACTGCCTGTTAACATGTACTCCCTGGGGTGTGACCTGTTGTTACATAGCCTACTGATGGACCCCCCCTCCCCACATACACTCAGTGCACTGTAGTATCCCTGTCTATGTCCTTGATCTTAGGCCATTCCAACTACCTGTACATGTGTAATCTCTCTGGCACATCTTGTAATTGTGTAGTACTATAATGATGATATGCAGATAGGCAGTGGTTCTCATCCAAACACTGACAACTGTGTGTGTGTGTCAGAGTGTGTGTTACTGTGTCTGTGAATCCCTGAGTGTGTGGGTGTGTCTGTATTTGCATGCTGTCATGATAGTGGGTATTACTGCTTCCCAATGAGAAGCCACTATTTCCACTGGCCTTTACCCTTGTCCTCCAGCATTCCACTCTTTTACCCACTCCATGCTCCAGGTAACTATACCTATGATGTCACCCACTATGGATGTGATGGCTCTGAACACAGTAGCTTACTACACGGCTATCATGCTTTTCGATCATTAGAACAGTAAACATAATTGAAACATGGGAGAATATAACTGTGATGTGGAAGCTACAAAGTGCATGCAAGTATTATCATACTGACCTGTGGGTAGTCAACATGTACATATGGGACTTCCAAAAACTCCAACATTCCCCCGCACATGCAACTACACCTGAAAGAGGAAGGCAAAACGTCAAGATCAACATGCTGTTAGTGTTGTTACACATGATACATACTGTCAAACGTACAAAATGCATTCTAAAACTACAATACATGGTATGTCTGCTGCCTGTCAACACTACTCAACAATATTAATCTACAATTGTCTGCCTAGTATGTTTACCCTGTGCATCAGACCATATGAACATGTCCCTGGACCAATGTTGTGGATGACAGGGATGTTGCACAAGCATCATCATATGCACAGGGTGATAATGTTTGCCAGAAGCCTAGGCTGTGCCATTGGATGACATCATGCATGTGTGTTCAGGCCTGTGATATCATTGGGCATGTGTGGATGTTATGTATGTGTGTGTGTGTGTGTGTGTGTGTGTGTGTGTGTGTGTGTGTGTGTGTGTGTGTGTGTGTGTGTTGAGGTGACCTACATTTGTTTCCAGTGTATGTGTATGCATGCACACAGGTCTGGCATGTGGCTGGCCTACACAGGGGTAATATTGACAGCTGCAGACTGTACAAGGCAGGTTTCAAAGTTCACAGTGTCCAGCCATGCCCACGTGACCTGCGCCTGCCAGGGGTTGCACAGACACTACCAGGCAGAGGTCCAGATTGGGTACCGTCTGATGACACATGTCCACTGGAATTGTGTCCCTGTTGGGACCATCAAGGACCATGTGCACGTGGCCTGCTGTGTCCTGGTGTGGACTGCACAGCACCAGCTGCACTGCTGCTGCTACCACCACTATGGGAGTGGGCATGTGCAGTAGCATGTTACGTAGGCCTTCAACAGGTGATGTAACTGGCGTACGTCCACATGCCTGATGCCTCACTCCCACCAGATGTTTCAGCACAGACATTCCACGCTTGAGTATTTACATGCCATGGTCAAGGACTCCCACCATGTCACCCAATCATCTATCCAAAACATCTGCAAGATGATGGTGAGCATTTGCAAGTGCCTGGATGTTGTCACTTAATGAATGGGCAGCAGCCCTCTGAAGCGTCATACCTTGTCTGTTGTGCCATTCAGCATGTGCCTGTGCCTCCATTACAGTCTGAAACATGCGCCTGCTGACTCCAGCTGATGTGCTTGGTCTCACAGGGGCATGTTGGCCAGTGGTCCTCCTATGAGAAGCACTGGGCACAGGCCTGTGTGGGACATTACCAGTCTGTTGACTGGAATCATGGTGTGCAGGCACACCTTCCATAGTCACAGCACTTCCCTGTTCCATGCTACCACCCACCAACTGCCCTTCCTCTATGGCTGGTGGTGATGTGGTATGTGCAGGCAGGGGAACTGTGTGTGAGGATGAGGGGGGGACAGGTAAAATGGCAACCAATGGCACAGATTCAGGCCCTGACAACCCTGCCTGTGCCTCAATCATACTATCATCATCATTGCTAGAGTCTGTGGGGACACTAACATCAGGTGGACTGTAGGAGGGCAACACACCTACATCATCACCTGTGAGGGGAAGACAAAAACTGTACATTACAAGTTATACCAGACACACAGACAGAGACACACAGACAGACACAGACACACACAGACAGACAGAGACACACACACAGACAGACACACACAGACAGACACAGACACACACACAGACAGACACAGACACACACAAACAGACAGAGACACACACAGACAGACACACACAGAAACACACAGAGACAGAGACACACAGACAGACAGACACACACACAGACACACACTGACACACACACAGACACACACAGACACACACAGACACACACTGACACACACACACACACAGACACACACAGACACACACGCTACATGCAGGTGATATGGCAGATGGCATTCAGCTTAGACAATTATAGTTTCAGCTTAGGCAATTATAGTGGTAGTTATCATACATCCCAGAGCTGCACACAACAGCATGCATGTGTTATAGAAGACGGCATGCACCTTACATAATTATAGTGGTGGTTAGCATACATACCTGTATTGTACCATTTGTGTTAGTAGCCTATGCCCCATACCTGCAACACAATGCATGTACTTTGCACTGTTGCACTGCACTGCCATGGTGTGTGAAAAATACACCACATGTTACCAGACCATCGCTGACCTTTGTACATCTGCCACTGATGCTTTGTGTTGGCCACTGGCCCTATGTGTGAGGACATGAGCTGTAGGGTATGTTGACTGCATACTATGATGCCTGAGCTCTAGCTTGCATATCTCCCCCAAAGCAGTGCATGTCTGTTCAACATTATTCCGCCTACCCCTGAGCTGAGTGTAGACATTGTGTATGAGGCTGTACACACATGTTTGACATGGCTGTACCTACTTTGCAATGGTGCCACAGACCAGCACAGGTTTACAGTATACCGGCCTGCTGTGTGGCATATGACCTTGCCAATCACATGTAGTATGACATGTCTTCTGCTGATGTGTTGAATGACATGCATACATGTGTAATACAATGGTGTCCTTTCCAATCTACAGTACGGTAATGGTGTCCCAATGCAGAGACATGTTATACTAACATGGGCCTTCAGCTGATGCAATGTTGTCTGTCCACCCTACAAATATGCAGGGACATACTGCATATTGAGCTGATGTGCATAGCCATTGCAGGGCATCATGTGGCTTCACAATTACTATACAGTGTGAGCTACTGACACAGTTCATAGCCATGACTATGTTCACATACAATACATATCTAATGTGGAATGTGACCCACGTCACCGAGGTGTATACACAATAAACCCTAATGTGGAATGTGTGACACAGGTCACAGAAGGGTATACAGAAGACACCCCTGGACATCTGCAGCCATATTATTGATACCTTGCAGCTATGCCCACACATGGCTAACTTAGCAATACTCTATGTCCCACATGCCATCTGTGTACCTCATACACATGAGGAGCAGGCATGACAGTAATGTCTGACACTAGCAAGGTGAATGTACTGTATTTCTGGTTTGATGTGGATGTATGTATATGTTGTGCAACACATGTATGTATTTGGATACTGTATAGGTGAATGCTTCCATGCTGTGACACACTCCAGATGTTCAAGACATGTTATGTGGTGATTTCATGTTATGCCTACACAAGCTGTGCACAGGCCTGTATGATGTTTAGTGTTTCACATCTGCAATATCACCATTACACAAAGGCCATAGTTGTATTGTGTCAAGCCAATCTACAACAAGGTGTACACACATGTACATCACTTCTACTGTGTGTGTTGCTTCATGTTTCTGGCCATCCTCCATGGCCATGTGTACACATGTTCAGTCCAATGGTTGTGATGGCCATCTTATTTCACATGTCAGTTTTATTCCATATGGCATACACCCATAGATGTCATAGGCCCCACTGAGGACAGGGTTATGCAGACAAAGGGTGGTATGTATGGGATGTGAGACATGTTTTGCAGGATAGTTGAGCAGTGTTGCAGTCAGCTCACTACATGTCATGGACATGTCTGATAGCACATGACATTGTGTGACATTCATAGCAAGGGTATACTCCACAAGGATGTATCCTGCGGGCCGGGCATACTCCAGCTCCAACACACTTAGTGTGTGTGCACACATATGATCTCTGTACAGTACTGTTTGTATTCCCAACATGTGTAATGCTGATATGTAGTACCTGTCCTTACAGTGGAACACACCTCCACCATTGTATTCACTGTTGTCCACACATCTGGCAATGACAGTTTGGAAGGTTTTAGTGTAGGTGTTTCATATAGTCTTCAATTGTTTCACATAGGTAAACAGTGTGATGAATTGCAGGTCTGACCAGTGTCCATTAACAGGACCATCATGTGTACGTGTGTTATGGCAGATAGCATGCAATTAATATGTTCTGTGCATTATCAAGCCTGGTAAATAATAACAATCTCACCTGACACAGGCTGCTGTCACTGCAAAACGCCAGAGGTACCTAAACAGGAGTGTCACAGCAGTAAGATCATTATCCACACCTGTGTGATAGCTACAGGGTGCAACGTCCATGTTAGCACATAAGCCAGTACAATACACTATACTATGGAGTATGCACATCTGTGCATACATAGAGTAGCAGACTATAGTATGTGGCATGTGTGCATACATGCCTTGCATATGATGTTACATTACATATTGTACAGTAACACATGTAACTATGTGATATATAGTTGTGTTTTATGTGCAATACTGACTTACCAGGCAACTCCAGGCTCGGTGGTTGAGAGACACCCACCTCCACAATACCAGCTAAAGCTTGTGGATGGAGGTCTGCAGGTGTCCCCAGGTTGGCCAGTAGCTCCTTGGCACGTGTGAGTGGGGGCTGGGTGAGTGGCCTCCCACCTGTTCCACCTTGTTCCCTAGCAATTGCATTAGCACACTGTTTTACCCATCTTATTAGGTCAGTGCAGTGTCGGCGCACCTGCTGATAGGTGTGATTGTGACCACCAACAACATTTACCCTCCTGAAGAGTTCCTCCCACAGGGCATCCTGCTGCTGTGCATCCCGTGGCACATGGCTGACGAGTGTCGTGTAGTTGTCGAGGAGGTATGGGATGAGGACCTCATCCGCCAAGCAGCTGTATGACGGCAGTCTGCTATGTGGCATACCTGGAAGACATAACAATGGAGACAGGTCACAGTAACTTACAGAGAAGTACAGTAGTACAGCTGAACATACATGTGTATCACATTTATAAAGATTACAAATACATCTTTGTAAATCTACATGACACTAACACCACTGGCATGTATAAGTCACACACATTTGATATCTACTGGTGATGTGATGTTATCACCATATATGTGTGTGTGTGTCATGTGATGACATTGCTCATACAACATGTGGATGTTGTCTTGACGTGGGCATGTCTGTTTACCTGTAGTGGTGTCTTTACCTATCAGCACATGCCTAGATATGTTCACATTAATGCAATTGACGTTAATGCTGTGTATATGCCACATATATAGTCATACATAGCCGTTAGGGACATGACCTGTGACCCTGCAGACTTGCAAGCATGTATGTGTTTTGCCATATACATCTACATGGCACTGTACAGCTGTGTAGCATCCTGCCATGTATTGCCTGCATTGTACATGTGTAACACATGGGACAATAGCTAGTCTGATGGCATTTGCAGGGTTGGATATCAGCTATAGCATGTATGGTCATAGTGATCTAGTAGGCTATATGCCCTGGGCCATTTATGAGCCTAGGCAGACAGGTTACCTTGCTGTAGGCAGCAGACAGGTAAGTTTCAGTGGCCAGTTCAAGCAGTGCCACAGAACTGATACACATGGTTACTGATATATTTGGCATGCGGTCATCACACCATGTCACAGAGAGGGGCGATGTGCAGCTTCGCTGGACAGGGATGCATAGTATGGCAAGAGTATGTTAAGTGTATGGGACAGGGATCTGTCAGGCATGTTGTAATATTTGTACTAGAAAGGTGGATGTCCATGACATATGTGTTTATTTAGGATCCAGATGTGTTAAGTGTAGCATGTCCAACACCTCTGGGTTGGACATGGCTTTATTCAGGGTAGGCTGCATGCTACATAGTACAGCTAGGGATTATGAAGGGCAGTGTAGGCCATCTACACATGGGCAATAACCCTTAAAGGGAATATGCGATCTATTATGGGTCACATGGGTGTTGAGTATGGCTGAGCAGTTATCTCTATATTCCTGGATGGCACCCTGTCATGATTAGGGGTGCCACATATGACTACCTGTCTTTTGTGGTGACGTAGCTAACAAAGGGAAGTACTGTCCAGCTGCATCCCATACACACAGTTGCCATTATGTTGACCGCTGCCTAGGTGGTAGTTAATGGGTACAGGGTTTGTAACATAGGGGATAACAGTGCACTACTTAGCTGTCAGATTGTGGCCATACATCACACACCACACATCTGACACACTAAGACCCTTCTGTATGCTGAATGCAGCACACAATGAGTCAACTATTGCTCCTAGTACATAGTCATTTGCAAACATCAATAGGCTGATGCCTTCTGTGTTAGTCTATGTGGTATAGATAACAAAGAGGGGGAGTACCAGGAATGACCCCTGTATTACTGTGGCTGGCACTGGTTTGATATGCGTGTATTCGTCAGACACCTTCTGTAGTGTGGGTTCTGCCAGCAGTCTATTTGCCAACCACTCCTGTGACATAGGAATATATACCTAGTTTATTGAGTGTAACTGGAACACATTATGGGAGATGGTTTCCTATGACCTGGCAAGGTCATGATATGTAGTGTGAATCAAACCTACTGTCATCTACATCTGTACCGAGAACATCAATTACGTTGACCACGGTTCATGGCCGTACAGACCAGACACAGCAGGGTAGTTGTGCACTATGTCCAATTATCAATGGCGTCTCCCCCTTTGTGGGGTGTGATAACTGTTGCTGTGCACCATGCGGTGTGTACACAGCCTGACATGGAGCTATGATTGAACATGATGTGTATGTGGATAGTTGAATGTTCTTACATTTGTGTAGGATACACCCTGGAATGTTGACAGGTCCCATGAAAGCTGTATGTATGGCTTTAGAGAGTGCAGCTTGTACCTGCATAGTCGTTAGTACAGGGGCCCTGTAGAGTACATGGATATATTACTAAGTGTACCTGTTGGGGTGGGGGCAGTGGGAGTGGGTTTAGGTTCTCCAAGACCCTATCTGGATGAACGGATGCTATTTCTGGAGGTGCAGTACCTCCCATGCTATTGTGCTGTGCAGCAAGGCAGGTCTTTTCACTGACATTACGATTAATGACACAGCTATAGAATGCTCTGTGCTTGGCCTCATAATATGTGGCTGATTATTTTCACAGTAGCTTTGTGTGGTTTTATATGGTGTATCTGCATCTTACTGAGGCTGACCAGGGATCACCTACACTCATGTGTGTTCACTCTTGCAACAGTTACTACCTTCTATGGTACAGTTTAAAGCATTTTACCACCAGTTTGCCTACTTGTTTGTGTTGGGTTGACTCCTGGTTCTGTTTCAATGGCACAATCACTGTACATATGTGACTGCTTAAGGTTCATTTGTGTAGGATTCAGCATTAGCACATGCATTGTCCATCTGCATGGGTGCCATGGCACTCACCACTCTGCTCTTAGGAAACATAACATTGGCATTGGATACTAACTATGTATAGCATACTATAAGCCCTGTTTGTGTGACTACTGTGAGCCAGGTCAGTGGGGTCGATGGAATCCAACATGCATTGAGCACAGGTGTTGGTACATGAAGAGTCTTCCCAGTACATAATAGAATAGTTGAGAGTAGCCATTATTATGGTTCTGTCTCAGTCCTAATCTTCCCCATTACAGCACATTATGACAGTTTGGAAGTCCGCGGCCTGGTTGGTGATCTGTCTCAAGGTGCATTTTGAATTCCACTTTGGCACAAAGGTAATTGCTCAGCATAATGCATCTGATGTTATGCAAGTGCAATTAGCGTGGGGGTGTACATATCCTTCAGGAATATGGACACACCTGTGGCCCGTGGTTCCAATACAAGATAATGGGCAAGAGGTGAGGTTTGTGTTATAACATGGTCATGCAGGTGTGCTCTCCAGAGCATTGAAACATGCCTCCACCACTGGACAGATATGTTCTCCATGTTAGGGATTGACATATGTGTGTCCATATAGTGTTTCTGATATGTATCATTGTGTAGCGAGACCTGCAGTTTATTGCTTGGCTGTCCCTGTAACAGCAGTTGACCCTCACTTGAACAGTGCATGATGAAGGCACTATAGGGGAAGCATGAGCCCTAGGCAGTAGTATCCAGATTCCCAGGGGTGACAGGTGCAGGCCCTGTTTGACAAAGCATCATGGTCTGTCAACCACGTTATCCCAGGACGACTGATACTGGATACCCTGTGAAATGCACCACTACACTAGACAATTGTGGAAGACAATCCTTTTGTCCCTGTACTGCAGTATAATTCTGGCCAATGGCAGAATGCTACCCAGGCCTTGGGACATAGCACAGCATGGGTTACAAGACCTGACAGTTCCTACATGTGTTTCCATGCAGTCCAGGCTACTGCATCACAGGTCCTGCACAACAACATGGAATATGCCAGAGCCATGTGTATAGTTCAAAAGGTGGTCTGAGTGTATGAGTATGTGGCTAATCGTGGCAGACAGGCAGCTGACAGTATGTAGGCCCTCGTATAGGTCAGTGTGTAACATAGTGCTAGAGTTTGCATTCACAAATGAGTACTGTTGGGCATGTTTCCAGTCATGCATTCAGAGGTGTGGCACAATTATGCAAACTATGTCATACAGTTTGTGTATTTCGGTGTCTGTCTCTTCTGGCTTGGGGGTCACTTGTTTGGCCAGATACTTAGATGCATCTGTGAATGTGTGTGATTTCCGGTAGTGTGTGTGGGCATACTTACTATGTTCTGGTAAGGGTATGTGTTGGTTGTGTTGATGAGCTGCATGTGTTAACCTACACCTCATGACTGTCCAGTCCAGTCATGGCTGTAGACTGGGCTGTCTTCCAGCTTACCTCTGTAGCTGCATCCCAAACAATGTGTGAGGCATGGTGTTAGGTGTGTCTGGCAGTGTACATGGCATAGAGATTACATTCCCCCAGGATGGCCACATACACAAAGCTGACATTAGGAAACACCAGTAGCTGACTATTGGACATGCCTGTATGAGCAGTCAGTACTACAAGTACCAAGTACTGTATTTAGTTTACATATTGCCTATGAAGATATTTTAGACAGTGATGCTCACATGTAAATATTTGTGTCATGGATGTGACAACACTGGCTATTACAGAAACATTGTAGCTACCTATAGCAGCAATACTCCTCTGAGGGGCACATCACATCCTGTTAGTTGATTACAGATGATGGAAGTGTCTACAAGTCTGTTTCCTTCTCTGGGTATATATGCACATATCCACCAGGACCATGAACTCTGTTGGGCACAGACACCCATTCTCCAAACAGAGTCATGTATCAATAGGCTCTGATGCCACTATCAACATGATCAAGATATAATCAGATAGTGTGAGCCATCACCTATGATGTGGCTATTACACATGGGCAGCTGTCTCCTACATCTTACACTCCTACTGCAGATGTTACACTGGAGTTAAAGATGATATGCAACCTGTTTCATTACCAGTGCTGTGCACTACCTTACATACAGTATGTGCAGGCGGCTATTAGGTTGGCAATGAGAGGTTGGGCAACACAAACCTGGTAGTTCAACCAGTGTGTCTGTACTCTCAATATCCACTCTTTGTAGGTGTGCACATAGCCATTTGGCCCAGCCCTGTAAC
>NC_056745.1:602670934-602688434 GCF_019279795.1 Protopterus annectens
TTGCTGTAACCATTACACTGTTGACATTAACGTTGCTTCTGCCTATTTCCTATTTAGATGATTTCTATGTGTAAGCTAGGCTAAGCAAAGGGTGGGAGCCCCCAAACTCAATGAGCTTCACGCACTCTTGAAATAACAACATATAACAAATGTACTGTGAGACAATACATTCCATTCTTAACCACATTAGGCATAGCCCCTCAATGGCACACTTCAAGGGAAGCCTTGTTGTGTGAATGGGTAACATACTTTCACCCCTGGGATCATGTGTCCCAGAACCATACAGCCAGGGGGTGGGGGAGCCTGTCCATTTTGATAGCTGCAAGACCTGTTGAGGGAATTGAATGGTGTTGAATTGCCACATTAACATACCCTCTTTAGATCACTAAGTGCCCCTATCACCCTCCACAACCCCAATCTTCAACAGCTTCCAGCAACTCTGCCTGGAATTGTTTCATTGGCTATGCCTGACAGAGGCTCAGTTACTTCATCAATAGTGTGGGGAAGGCCAACATACTGTTGCTATGCTTCTAATTGCCCTTAGGCAGCTAGGTAGTAGGCTATCTGTGAACATCTAACGTGCAGGCCATCACAGCCATAATATGTGAATAAGCAGACCTTCAGAACACAATATACAGTGTGAACTCACCATGTAGTCAGGAAACAGATGACTACAGCAAGAACATACAGAACACTGATACTTAGCCACTCCAAAAGCCTATCTTGGAAGCTAGAAGACTTGTATAAGTTTAAGGCTTTCTATTGTTTACCAGTAGGTTACCTACAGGGGAGACAAAAAACAAGCACAGATGGGGAACATGCATGCAATGATACCATACCGGCCTATGTGTCAGCCTTACGCTTTGGAATACTGGCCAAGGCTATTGGCGCCCCCATGGTGCCTTATTTAGGAGAGTCTCAAAGGTGAATACCAGCTCCATAAACAGCACAATAGCAGATTCAATGAGGATTATGCTACTCAACATCAGGGGCTGTGATCACAACATGATGCACTCACAGCACTCATCAGGATGGACAACATCAACATCTGTGCATTAACTGAAATCTGTCTTAAGGCTCCTGAGAGTGCACCAGCACTACCAGACTACAACCCATATCACACATTTCAGCCACAGAACATGGACTGACAGACATGGAGGGGCTGTATCCATATTCATCAGGGATACCTACACCTCCAGGTTAGTGGGGCAGCATGATATCTCTGCGATCATCCATGTGCAGCTAACATCAGCCACAACTGCAATGTGGAATGTGGCCTGCTATGGATCACCCTCCATGATCCAGAACCGCCACTCCACCTACCTGGAGACAGTGGAGAACATGACAGTCCTAATGCACACCCTGGTATTGGTCGATGTCAACTACCATAACATTAACTGGGAAACGTACTTACTTCCAGGACCAGCGCTTCCTGGAATGTATCACCTCATATGCCCTGTATCAGTTGGTAACCTCCCAAATGTCGGGTGGAAACTACTAGATGTGGTCATCACCAACATGGGCAATAGGTGCACCACAGCGGAGGTTAACCGGTCACTGGTTAGATCTGACCATGAGCTATTCACTGTATCCACACCCTAGCATCTCCCCCACCCATGGATACCACAGTGTATACCTTTCCTACAGCTAAATTTACACTACTAGTGACAGAGTTGGGGTATTTCACAGCCCCCACGCTAAGGGGAAACACTGCTCAAGATACAGACAGATTTACAAATGCAGTCTATAAGTACCTACATGGATGTATGGATCATGCCATCACTGGTAAACCAAGACTCACTCCTCCTAGACAAGGACACTGGTCTGGTGGACCTCTGCAAAAAACAGGCTATACTACAGAAATAGGGCAGTGTTCCAGACACACAGCAAATCCCACGAAGGGCAGACATCCATGACCACTATTGTTATGATACGTAGGTCCCTCATGACATCATCCAAGGCTAACATCAGCAGGAGAAAACACAAGGATTCGAAAGATAACCACAAAGCCTTCTTTGGCTATGTCAAGGATCTACGTGGTGACACACAGATTTGCACTGTGCTGGTGAAATATAGCACAAAATATGCTGACCCTATTGATATTGCCAACATCCTTGCAGATACATTCGGTGCATACTTCACCCCCTAAGGAGCCCACAACACTACCCGAAAGGTACAGTATCCCAACCATCAGAGACACACAGGTGGAAATGGCCCTCTCTAACAGCAGAACACAGCATCAATGGAGGAGATGTTGACCCAGACTGCATCTTGCAAATTGTACAAGACAACCTGCCCCCCACCTAATTAAGCATTCCTACCTCAGCCTCTCCACAGGCTACATGCCGATACAATGGTGCGTGGCAACGGTTATTCCACTCCATCAAGGTGAAATCACAACTGACCATGGTAACTACCACCCCATAAGCCTGACTAGCCTGGTCTGCAATGGTATGGTTCGCATCCTCATGGCACTCTTTGGCAATGACATTGGTAACCTTCGAACATGTGACCCAACACAGGTCAGCTTGGTTGAGTGCAGTTCATGCCTACTGAACCTGTTTGACATCTTACATACAGTCACCAAGATGTTAGATGATGGGGGAGATGGTTCACACATACTACCTGGACCTCAACAAGGCTTTTGATACCATGCCCCACTCAGGTATTATTGATAAACACACCAGCCTGTACATTCACCCATACATCACAGGTTGGGTTGCCAACGGGCTTACACACAGAACCCACATGGTATGATTAGCGGTCTCCAGGTCCAACTCTTGAAAAGTCACGACTGGTGTCCCACAGAGCTCAGTCCTGGGAGCCCTACTGTTTGGCATATACATCTCAGATGTACAGGCAAACACAGGTGGACTATGGCAGACCATGTTTGGCAATGACTGCAAACTGGGAGTCATGATTGATAGTCTAACTGACACGGACATCCCTCAAGGGGCCTCACAGAGAACATCACAGGGTGCCAATGACACGGTCTCCAGCCAAGTGCCACTAACTGCATGGTCATTCCATTGTGGAATTGGCACCCACATATTAACACATGAGCAGCAGCCACTTTAATACAGATGAGGTAATGGGGTATCTGGAGACTAAGGTAGATAGTGATCTCCCCTTTGACAATCATATCTCCACAGTAGTTAGGACATCCTTCTATGTAGGCCATCTGATTACTAAAGGATTCCCAGCTAGACATACTGGGGTTATAATGCCCCTTTACTCATCACTCATCAGTCCTATCATAGGGTATAATAACCCATGTGGGATGTACCTCAGAGGACATGTCCAACAGCTGGGGGTCCACGAATGTACCTCACCAAGGGGAACACTGGCCTCCAACATATGGCCTATGCAGCCGGACTGAATAAACTCCTGCTTTACTCAGTGGCATCTCATTTACCCAGAGATGATCTCCACTGGCCAACACAGCCATGTCGAACTCAGGCTTGATGGATATGCTCCACCTATGGGAAACCATGTCACAGTGAGCCACACACTGTAGTGAGCTGACCTTACCACAACAATAACCGAAAGATGCTGGAGGGACAGTTTCCTGTCACAGACACTCCCCATACTTTGAAACAACACCCCTAACTACATTATACAGAGCCCCTCACTAACACTCTGCAAGAAAAACCTTGAAGGGTGGATGGGGAACAGTAGATGCACCCCAGGGATCCTGCCATTAGCTCTGCTCCACAGATGACGGTTAATGAATCAATGGGGTGGCAAAAACTGACACATTTTGGCTGGCCTTATGAATGGCTTCTGGCAGTTGGCCAAGTACCTTACCTATGAATCTATACATACAGTATCTGCATATGCTGATAGCTTAATTTACTGTTCAGGTGTTGACTTACCTTGTGCCAATGACTGTTGTGTGTGCAATAGTTGAGGGCTGCCTATGTTGGATGCACACAGTAGACTGCCTATATATGACAATTTACAGGTAGTCTTGTGTGTGTGCCATCCATTTTTACTGTGTGTGCAGGTGGAGAAAGGTGTCAGTCCCTAGGTGCCTACACTGTCAGTGTGTGTGCTATACGTTCCCTCTTTGCTAAGGCATGGGCATGCTGGGCACGCCTCTGTCTGCCCACTGGGTCTGGCTCAGGGTGTTCATGGTCTGAGTACCTCTGTGCCTGTGGGGCCCTTGGCAATGATGGTGGACTGTGAGGGCCTTCACCATTCTGTCCCTGCTGCAGCTGTTTCCGCAGGACCATATTATGTAGAATGGCACACACTATGAAGATGTGGGCACATGTGCCTGGAGAGTACTGCAAAGCTCCATCAGATATGCCCAAGCAAGGGAACCATGATTTCAGCATCCCAAACACACACTCTGTGATGATTATGGTTTGTGCGTGTACCTCATTATGGCATTCCTGCATGGGTGTGTGTGCATTTCTGATGGGAGTCATCATCCACGGTTCGAGTGCATACCCAGCATCCCCCACCAAGTGGCCATTTGGGAAGTCCCCCCTGGCAAATAACCGATACAGCTGTGAGGCATACCAGATGTGGGAGTCGTGATAGCTTCCAGGGCTGTCAGTACACACATACATGATAATGCCCTGGGCATTGCACATGACCTGGCAGTTGATGGAGGGGTATCCCTTGTGGTTTATGTAGTGCCTACCCTGCTCACTGGGTGGTGACTTGATGTGTATGTGCGAGAAGTCTATTGCACCCAATAACTTTGGGTATTCTGCCACATGGTGGAAGAGATGCACATTGCTGGCCAACTCCTCCTGCGTTCGGAGGAAGTATATGTGCTCATTGGCATGTGGTAACATGGCATCCAGGAACTGGTGTAGTACCCTGGATGCTGATGCCTGTGAGATACCCATGATATCCCCAGTTGGTCTTTGAAAGGTACCTGTAGCTAACATTCTCAGGCTTACACATACCTTCGTATCCACTGGGATGGGTTCCCCTCTGTTTGTTCTGGCTCTGAGGTGTGGCCGGCACAGCTCTACAAGTTGCTGTAGGGTGTCCCTGTCCACCCTGTAATGCTCTACTATCTCCAGATCATGTAGCCCCTGGTAGGTTACCCTGGATCTGAACACTCTCCTCCTCCTCCTCTGGTGCCTGTGGTGGTCGTGTGAGTCATCCTCCACACCACCTTCAGTCTCCAACATATGCTGGTGGATCAAAGTTATGGCAGCCCCTAACATGTACATAATAAAAGTTCCCCATCTGTATACATCACTGGTGCAGAGTGTATGGGAATACACAAATGCATGTCAGGTGCTTTTACACTTTATAGTATTGTGCTATGGATGCTGCTGATGTAAGTGGGTGTGTATGAGCTATTCCAGCTGCTGCATGTCTTAATTATGGGTTTTGCAATGAGTACTGCAAGTGCGGGGCCTTTACTGTGGAGATCTACTTGCCTGCCTTGATTAATCTGTTGCCCTTTAATTCACTTTTAGACCTGGATCCCCTCCCATTATCAGGCATGCATCCACCTGCCATCTTTCTTGTTTTGTACTTTCCCTACCCAGTCATGGCGAAATGTGCCTTGTAGCTGATATACTGCATATCGCCTTTGTTCTGCTTTGACACTTTGCTATTTTCTTTGCAGTACAGCCCCTTCCCTGTTCTGCAGGTAGCTGCTTGCAGCCTTGTTAGCTGTTGTCAATGGCCCACTGTAGGCTCCTAGGTGTTAATTAGTCATTTATACTCCAATTTCACTGCTGCAGCATTTCCTTATTTCTTTCCTATATCCTTCCTACTTCAGCTGCAGTGCACGCTGATCATACCAGTTTACCGGGTTTATGCGCGTTTTCATCTCCGTTCACATGCATAGTCAGTTACCTTGTGTACTCTCAGCTAAGCATAGCTATGGGCAATTCGACACACCCCTATCCTGCAGCTTTGCCTAGCTAGGGGCAGACCAGTTTAGCAATGCTCCAATGTGCTTACAGCAATGGCGACACACCCCTCTCTTGATGTCATATTTATCTCAAGGGCTCACCTCGGTGTTATAATGCTATGCTGTGAGGTGCATCCTTACACCAGCAGGGAATCTGCAATTCACTATTACTCCTCTCATTTGCATGGCATTGCCTACTAATTCCTAGCTACTGCGCATAACACTGTCACTGCCCATTAGCAACCCTTGCGCCATGAGTATGGTGTAGCATGCCTGCCATTGACTATTATGGGGAAATCGTGATATGTGTTTCATTGCAGTTTTATTCTATATTTTTATATATTCCTTGCAATCCCCTTTCCGCACCGCTGCCCTGTGCTTCCACATCGCGATAGTGCGACTATATATATTAAATGTTAATTTTATATTTTGTACATTTTTTATGCCAATGGCTATATATTTAGCCATTGGCATATATTAACAATATAATACATGTGTTTGGTCAGCTGTCATGGCTCCGATTTTATGTTTGCAAAAATGTAAACCGTTTTCTACAGTTTACATTTCTGCATTCTTACATTACACCTGCACCACTTCCTGAATCACTACATACCTTCATTTGCATGCTACACTGCTGCACATGGGGTAATTAGCATACAAGGCTCAGGAGTTGTGTGGGCGTAGCATACGCAGGTAGTGCAAGTAGGAACAGCTCGTACCTGAATCGCTCGGCGGCCATCTTTGGAGTTAGAACGCCGACGCTACGCCTGCACCTGGCGCAAGCTTCATGAATCCCGGGGAATGTAAATATTAGGTTAGCGAGACTAAAGCGTCTAATGTTACCAGGGTCTGTCATTGGGCCACCCTTGTGTAATGGCATTACAATGACTGTTTTCCGGGCTTCAAGAATCTAACCAGTGCAGAGGCTTAGATTAAAGAGATTAAGTTGAGATTGGGAGGGTAGCCTAATGGTTAAGGTGGTTGCCTTATAAACACAAGGTGCAGGGTTTGAGTCTCATAAAGGATAATTGGCTAGGCTTGGAAGAGCAGTTAGCTTAGTACTTATCTATGAATCTATTCACCAAGGCCATATTTCAGTATATTATCAAGGTCCAAGGATGAAATATTCTTAGTTATTGAGAGGACTATGAGAACTTCTTCCATAGAAATTAAAGGGGGTGACTGAGATTGTGGAACCTGTGGAATATTTATTTATTTATATTTATTTGTCTCTGTTTATTTGGAAAGTCTGATTGCATAATACCCATCTTCAACAGAAGCCTGGAGAGGAAAGCTCCATTTGCTTACATTGCATTATACTAAGTTCCAGTTAAACACAGAGAAGTTAGATTTCTATTTAGATTTATACACAAACAGCAGTTATATTTATACATTCTAAGATTTTACAGAGGCAGAAGTTAGTAAAGACAAAGCCTACATCCAAGTTATTGGATTGTACAGGCAGCAGTTATGTATAAAATTGTTTTGTCATTTTATTGAGAGGTTGAATGTATTCTGTTTAAGGAGAGTATTTTCAGCCTTGAGGTGAGCATATGCAGGACCAGGACTGGATAAGATGTTGTTTAAGCAGTGGTTTAAAACTATTTTGTTAGTTGGAAAGTTTTATTTGTATGGGGATACTATTCCGGAGTTTAACAATGTATTGGGAGTACAGTGAGTCTCCTGAAATATAATATGACTTAATTGTAAGTAATAAGAATTTGTTACTAGAGCGGATGTCCCTTGTTGCACAGTAGATCAGTAATAAGTTATGCAGTGCATAGCATTTTTCTGGATGATGAATGAGCTTGTGTGCTGTAATTAGTTGTGAATATGTTAGTTGTGTAGTTTAAGCCAGTTTAATTGCTTTAAGCTATGGCAATGGTGGGTCCTATGTGGGAGATTGGTGGCATATTTAACTACTTTATTGTAACAAATGGGAAGTTTCTTTCTTTGAGTATTGTTTTAGTTTGTTAAGATAGGAGCAGGATAAGACAGTTGGCAATAAGAAGGTGGTGGCTAGTATTTTCCATGCAGTATCTGTAAGGAATCCATTGATCCTATAAAGGGACCCTAGTTTCTGGTTTGTAGATTTCATGATGTGCAGTATATGCTGGTCATATTTGAGACAGTCATCTATTATAAAGTCTAGAAGTTTACTATGAGTTACAGTTTCAAAGACAGTATTATTTGCTGACTTTATGGTAAACAATTGCTTTTAATTTTGGCAACTTTTTAAGGTAAAATCATTAACTTAGTTTTCTTGGGATTGAGTAGGAGGTTTGATTCTTTGAGCCAGGCATCTACAGAGGAGAAAGATTTTTGGGTAATGTCTTGGAGCTTATTTATTGTTGAGGTCGCACATATTAATATTGAGTCATTTGCATACTGAACTAAACTAGCATGATGATTGGAGGTGTGGAGGTCATTAATAAATATATTAAATAGTAGAAGACCCAGGATAGAGCCCTGGTGGACACCTATAGCAACTGGTTCAAAGTATGAGAAAGGTTGTTGCCATTTAACAGCTTGTTGACTTCCAGATAGGTAACTAAGAAACCACAACAAGGAGTATTGTGAAAGTCCTATTGAGGAGAGTCAAACGAGTAGTTGCTGGTACAAGACAGTATCAAATGCCACTGACAAGCATAAGAACATGGTGGACACATGCAAACCATTGTTTCTATGTCAGTTTATTATATTGGCAAAATGTAGCAGAGCAGTAGTGGTGCTGTGTTGGGGCCTAAAGTCATGTTGTGTTTCTCAGAGCAGGTTATTTGAGGTTAGGTATTGCATCAGCTGCATATGGATACATTTATCTAATATTTTGGTGAGGGGGGAGAAAATCGCTATTGGTCTCTAGTTATTAAGCTCTGTAAATATGCCTTCTTTGTGCAATGGTATGATGTAGGATTTTTTCCACAGTGATGGGATGTATCTTTCTGCTATGGACTTTGTTAATTAGTATGGACACAGGGAAGCCTATGACTTCTGCAGCCATTTTTAGGTAGTCTTATGGTAGTTGGTTTACAGCTATGGAAGTAATTTTTAGTTTAAGAAGCAACTTCTTTATGAGCAAGGTAGGTACTGGACTAAAAGTGAACAGCTGTGGGTAGTACTGATTAGGCAGGAGTAGAGAGAGGGGACAGATGTATTAGTGTCTAAGAAAGATAATATTGATTGTATAAAGTAGGAATTAAACTATGTGGTGATAGAGTCTGTCATATTGGTTGTTTTCAGAGAGGGAGTGGTGGTCTTGCCAGGGTGGACTAGTTTATTTAGTTATTGATGTTGTGTCTTTCGGCTTTTCCCGGTTAGGAGTTGCCACAGCGGAACTCCGGTCCGCTAATTATTGGCAGTAGATTTTTACGTGCTGGCTTGCCGGGCCTAACGCACAACCTTCAACGAAGGAAGGCCCATTCACGCATGTCGCCACACAGAAGACGCTCTAATTGAGAATCAAACGGGCAACGTCTAACTGTGAGGTGACAATGCTACCGCAGCATCACCACCGCAGTATTGATCACCAAAAAGTTTTGGGTAGTTTTTATGTCTGTCTTGTAGGTTGGTATGTTATCTTTGCTTATCCTGTTTTACATGGAGTTTTGCAAAGTTTCTAAGATGTCTAAATTGCTGGAAAGGATTTTGAGTTCTATTTTTATACAAATTTTTCCAGACTTTATCCCTTTTTGTCATGAGGTTTTTGTTTCTTTTGTTATCCATGGTGCGGGATTGGACTTTACTTTTATTACATACTGGTGCTGGATTATTTAAGGTCTGTAATAATATGTTATTAAAGTGTTCTACAACAGTATCTAGTGTCATTGTTCTAAGTACATTCCAGTTATATTATTTTAGTGTTTCATTGAAGATATCTTTGCTGAAATTGGTTGCATTTTGTATTTGATTATAGATAATATTTATCAAGGTTATGGTGAGTTCTAATAGCATATGTTGGTATGTGGTCACTCATGCTATCTGAGAAGCAGCCTACTTTTGTCAGTTTGTCTGGTTTGTTTGTAAGAATCCAGTCTAATATTGAGTGTCTCCCTGAAGTTTTACTGATTCTAGTAGGTATGCTTTTTAATTGTCTGTAGTTGAAGAAGTTTATGGATTCAGTGAGGATAGTGGAATTTATGAGTTGCCCGTCTATATTTATGTCTCCAAGTATTATAGTTTCATGGTTAATTTGCTGGGATATCCAATACAGAATGCTTTCAGCAGTATTGGTGTTATTTCATGGTGGTATATAAATTGCTGTTAAACATACAGTTTTCCTATTGCTGATTTTTAGGAGTGTTATTAGAAGTTCAGCATTGTTAAATGTGAATATTTCCTGTGGAAGTAAGGTGATGGTTAGATAATTTTTAGAGATGATTGTTATACCACATGCATGCTTGTTTTGTCTGAGTATATTTTAACCAGGTTTCAGTAGCTATGGCTACATCAGGAGTGTATGTGGCAAGGTATATCATGTATCTCATGGATTTTACTGCACATACTTCTTAGGGTCATATTTAGTAAGGTGAGTTTGGGTCCTAGTTTTGCTGGAATGTATTAGGTAGCTGGTTTATTTTGGGGAGTAAGGTGAGTTTGGATTCATTTTGTTGCTGAGATGTATTGGGTGAATATCTATAACTGTCAGTGAACTAAAATTTGTACTTAATTTATTAGTAGGATATGAGCTATTTTCCTTGGGTCAGAGATTGTAGTATTATTGTGGACAAGCTCCAAACATTGTTGATTGTTAGTTCTTAATTTCCTCACATAGTTAAAGAAAGATTTGTAGTTATTTTTGGTTTCCATAAGTATTTTAAGCTCAACTTTGAGCTTCTTAATGGTTCCCTTAAGCTCTTTGCTAGTTTGCTTAAACATTCTCTTGAGGTAGGTAAAATGAGACCTCTTATCAGCATTAAGCAGTTTCTTTCTTTTGTTATATAATTTATTTATTTATTTATATGGGCATTTGACTAAAGGGGTTTATTTTTAAATGTCTTATTATATTTGCTGCAAATAAGGACTGCCTTATCAATTTAACTATTTAAGTGGAAGTTAAAGTCAGACACATAGTTAATAACTTGAGCAATGGTATCCTTGAGAGGAGGATCACAGCAGAATTTATTTAGGTCATCTAGTAAATGAAGAAGGTTTGCTTTTGAGAATGCCCTAAACACAGAACTATTTTTAGGGGAAGTACCACCTGTTTTAAAGGAAAAGATGATTAAATTATGGTCTGATTTAACAATACATGATTATACATATGGAGCTGTACAAGAGGTGGCCATATTTGTGTGGACTTGATCAACGATATTTGGACCTGTAGTAAGATGGTTAGGTATTTATTAATAACTACTTTTTAGCAAACTCACTGTCCAGATCTTTCCAAGACACTGAACATTTTACGGTTTAATTTTTCCACCTGATGTGAACTTATGTAAACATTTACTTCTTTAATTAAATGGTATGAAGTAAACAATGGCAGGCAAGCAATGCAAAAGACAAGCATTTGAATTGTATGGGAAAATATGGACCATCATGAAGCATCTAACTGTTAGCTTAAAGATATTTTGTTTTAAAAATCTTTGTGGTTACTGGTTCCCAAACTTTGAAAGCATTGCTGCCATTGGTTGAGTGAGCAAAGAATGTTTTCAAACTAACAGTGACCAAAAAAGCAAACAGTAACAATACCGTTCAATACAGTATATACCTATAAAGCAGGTGCTTATAATTGGTGACTCCTTAATGAAAGATGCCAGGAATCTTCTTTGCAGAACTAATAAATCTCAGATTACAGTGGTCTGTTTTAACAGATTATATACTATATAACTTAAAATAAAAATGCTGCTGTCAACAATAATGAAGTTAAGGTTTCACACTGTCAAGTATTCTTGCTTGGAGAATTTAGCAATGTAGAAAATATTTTTTTTTTCAAATAACTTTTTATTTATTTCATATGAACAAGGGAAAAAAAACAAGAACATGACATGAAGATATGAATAAGCAAGTAAACAAACAAAATACAGATTAATCCTACAAAACATACTAAAGTATATACAATATTTACAAACTATCTAATGTGCTACCTTATAGAAAGATGGATTAGAAGAATAGAGACATAATTCTGAGACATATCAGTGTATCTAAGGATTCATCCTGAAGTGTGAGGTGTATCTTAATCCTAAACAGAAGTGCAAGGTCGGTTATTCGCAAAAGATAAGATCTACTACCCTTCTCCAAATTTTACAAATGAGGACTAATTTCCTGGGTCCTTTTGTAATAAATTTCTGCGCCGAGATATATGTAAGAGCCATTTCCTTAAAGTTGTTGCAACAGAGTTTGGTACGATCTAGCCAAGTTTTGGTGATATATAATTTTATGAAGGAACATGGGATAACTAGTATGTGCATGTCAAATTTAGAGAGATTTGTAGTCGGAATATGAAGGATCGCTAATTCCCAGGAAAGGGTCGATTTGTGGTATCCCATTTTCTCGAGACAAACTTTTAATGAGGTCCAAAGTTTGTGTGGGTAATTACAGAACCAAAGTATATGTAGAAGATCAGCGTTTGGGAAAGAGCAACATGGACATGAGGGAGAGTTCTTAGAGTCAAACTTATTAAGGACAGAGGGAGTATAATACGAGTTGTTACTGATCATTAATTGTGTGTAAATACATTTTTTAAATGGGGATAGTTCTAAGGTAGTTTTTATGGCAGAAAGCTTTTGTTTCTCCATAAAAAGGATACTATGATTGTCCCAATAGCCTTAGAAAAGGCAAACCGAGTTGTGTATTATGGGGTTCAAAAGACTGTATGATTTCGAGAGCATTTTCTCTGAACTCAAAATAGTTTGAATAACTTCAAGAAGTTTGCTGATATCTTGACTATTGACCTCAAGGTGGGCAAATTTTGATGAGACTAGTTCACGTAATTGACGGAGAATAGTCGTGTATTTATTATTGATCTTAAGAATTAGTCGAAGTTAGTAAGTGATTCAGCTCTGTATTTAAGAATGTCCCAGACTACGGCATCTTTAATAAGAGGAAAGTTAGAAAGATTAATCATCAGATTGTTGATCTTAATATTAGGATTTAGGTGGAGGAGTTGGAGTAGATGTAGGACCTTATCAAGTTTAATAGATTTTATCAAATCTTGGAAAATTCTGATTTTATGTTTTAGGTTAGTGGATAGCTTATAGTTTCTGATATCACCTGGAGAAAGAAAGGGAAGGGCCTTGGGGTTGATTTTATTGGCTTGAAGATGTTGATACCATATTTTAATCCAGGTAGGGGAAGAGTTATATTCTCCATGATTGAATTTCGAGATAGACAGAATTCTATTAGCACATATAATGGTGTAGTACAATTGGAAATTTGGCAAACCAAGGCCTCCCTTACTCTTAGGGTATATTAATTTAGAGTATGAGATCCTAACTGATTTGGGAAACCAATTAAATTTGGCTAATTCTTTATTAATCTTAGAGAAGAGAGTTTTGGGTATTATTTGATCTGAGGCGTTAAATTGATAGAGGAGTCTGGGTAAGATGTTCATCTTCACTATCGCGGCTTTGGATAAGAGAGATAGGTTGATCAGTTTCCATCTTTGGATATCCTGTAAAATTTTCGACCAAGTTTTAAGGAGATTGTTTTGGAACATGGACGTTTGGTTGTGATCGAAGTGTATACCAAGATAGCTAATGTTGAAAGTTGTCTGAAAGGGATAATCCGGAAAGTAGTTTGATTTGTGACCAACGGGGTTAATAGGAAAGATGTGTGATTTCGTATGGTTAATCTGATAGTCTGAGTCCGTTGAGAACTTATTAATAGCATTGATGATTTTACCAAGGTCAGAGTTAGGAAATTGGAAATACAGGTTGAGGTCATCTGCAAAGGCAGAAAATAATATCTTAGTGCCTAGGACTTTGGGAATTGTATGAAAGGTATTCTGAGCAATATAGAGGAAGAATGGTTCTATAAAAATATTAAAAAGAAAGGGGGATAAACGGCAGCCTTGTCTTGTACCATTTGTGATCCTAATTGATTTGAATAGGTTTTTGTTGATACAAAGATATGTGGATGTATTTTTGTATAAAGATTTAATCATTTCAGAGAAAGCGCGAGGAATATTAAAATGAGCCAGGGTTAGGAACAGAAAATCCCAATTTACTCTGTCGAAGGCTTTAGAAGAGTCAAGAGTTAGTGCATAGATCGGATTTTTTTCTTTTTTTGTAAAATGAATTAAGGAGTCCAGAGTTAAAGTATTGTCCCAAGCGTGTCTGTAAGACATAAAACCGGCCTGATCCAGGGAGATTAAAGAGGGCATAATTTTTTTCAGTCTATTTGCCAGGATAGATGATAAGATTTTAATATCAACGTTTATTAGTGAGATGGGCCCATAGTTATGGGGGTCAGCTTTTTCTTTCTTATTTTTTAAGATTAGAAAGGTTTTCGAGGTATTCTAGTGTAAATCAGATATTCCATTTTTTATGATGTAGTTGAATACCTTTAGAAGAAAGGGGGAAATTATCAGATTAAAGGCTTTAAAGAATTCAGAAGTGAACCCATCAGGGCCAGGAGATTTGCCCACCTTGAGATTGGCAATAACATTTTGGATTTCTTGAAAACTTAAGGGAGCAGAAAGCGTAGAACTTTGGGTTTCATTCAGGGAAGGGAAGTTAATAGAGTTCAGAAAGCTCTCCATATGCAAGTTAATAGAGGAGTCTTCCTTCCTACCATATATGTCCGAGTAGAGGGAAGAGAAAAGTTGAATAATCTCTGAGTCCGATTTATAAATTTTATTTTGGTAATATAATAAGGAAATTCTGGGGGAACCCTGGTTATTTTTAATTATTCTTGCAAGAGTTTTAGAAGGAATTTGTGCCCATTCTGAATAGGTTGCAATGAATTTTTGTTCAGACAAGGAAAGGTTTTGTTGGTGAAGTTCTAGTAATTCTTTTTGAGAGTTGTTAATTGTTTTACTTAGATTAGGGTCTCAATTTAATCTTTGCTTCTTTTCTAAGTCAGAGATTTTCAAGATTAGCTCGGCTTCCTTACTTTTGTAAAGTTTTTTATAGTAAGAGGCCTTGTTGATTAGAAAGCCTCTCATTTTGGCCTTACAGGTGGCCCATTGGATATCAAGTGGGATTTGTGATAGTTCAAGATTAGAGCTAAAGTCTGATAGTATTTATATAGTTTCTTGAGTTATGACCTTATTACGCAGCAGGTTGTTATTTAGAGTCCAGTTGTTATAGAGGGGGGTATGTGTTGATCCTAGGGCGTATTTGATCTTAAGGGAGATTCTTGAGTGATCAGAGAATAATCTAGGTGCTGATGAGAAGTTTATTTTAAATTTAGAAAGGGAATCAGACACTAAGAAGAAATCTAAACGTGACCATGTATTATAGCATTTTGAATAATATGTGTATATTTCATCTCTAGATCCAGGGTCACCGAATGATATGGGATCAATAAGGTTAAAGTTATTTATCAGCTCCTCTAGAGCTAGCGATGCTTGGAAGTTGTATGGAGGAGATTTACTAGTGCAGTCTATACTGGGATCTATAACAGCATTCCAGTCCCCCCTAAGATAATATGGTGGTCCTGAAACTCAGAAAGAATGTTATAAATCTCTAAAATGAAGACCTGTTGTTGTGCACATGGGCCATACAGATTGAAGAAAAGGATTGGTTTGTTGATGTTAGAAAGTTGAGAATTGAAATAACACCATCTGCCATTTTTATCAGACTTCACCTCTAAAATTATTCCATGAAAGTCATTTTTAATTATAGTAGCCACTCCCTTAGAGTTAGAACTATCTCCTGTGGCAATGATGGATTTTATCCACTTTTTTTTAGTTTCTTTAGACCAGTCCTCTTTGTACATATGCATTTCTTGTAAGAAGCAGATACTGGCTTGTGATTTGAACACTAAGTGAAGGAGAAGAGATTTTTTGGAATTATTTTGTAGTCCTCTAACATTCCATGAATCGATAGACCAAGCCATAGCAACTAATTAATAAGGATCAAGAAAGATGGGACTTGATACAGCCCTACCCTCAGAGAAGGTAGACTAGTCGTAAGAAGGACAATGGTGAAGCATGAGATTAGGAGTTTAGAAGCAATGAAAATCCATACCAATTCATCATACAGTAAAAAGAGATGAATAATAATAATAATAATAAGGGTAGCACAGTATTCCTTCAAGTCTAGCCCGGTGCCTAACCACCCCACCCCCTTGAGTGAAGGAATACAGACGAAAAAACAGAAGTTCAAATGAACTATGGTTAACAATAAAAACACAATGTAAAAAACTGTCATAGAAGTAGTCCTAAGAAGGACTAATCTAACAATGAGTAGAACTATACATATATACATAGCAAACCACATCCAAAAATAGATCATACTAGGACCCTAACACCATGCATCCATGAACTCCACTGAAGGCCGAGGAGTAGTAAAGGAAAGGAAACAATAAGTAATTTTATAATGACCGATAGGAAAGGGTAGACTTGGGTAGTGATTAGTGCTTCGAGAAAAGATTAACTGGCGGCTAGAATGAGAAACAGTAGTGAAAAACACAAGAAAGAATATATTCTAACTGCTTATTAATTATCTAAGAAAGCAAACGGTTTTACCAGTAGCAATAACCACAGTCAAAATATTTATAACATAGTAGTAAGGCAAAGGACAAAGGAGAGGTATGGAAAGGAGATGTAGAGAGGACAGACAAAAGATGAAAGACATAAAAGTTAAGCTCATACAGGATGCATGATTTGAATATACACATAAGGTTATAGAACTAGCACTAAATACCATAGCCCAATAACTTTTTATGCTAACCTTATTTAACTGGGCAGGAAACATTGATTTATCTGTGTATACTGACAAGATAATATAGAGGTGACTAAGTAATATAATAAAAAAAAAAAAAAAAAAAAAAAAAAACACTTTGGGCTAAGTGAATACAGTAAATGTTGGACCAACACGTATAAGCAGCATGTGAATATCTCTCAGGTATGCAGGGATCATTACAACTGCAGAATGCTGGGAAGGTTTAATTATAGACCAAACATGATGATCCCCGAACATCTAAATTAAAAGTTACCAATTAGATAATAAAGTAAGAAAATAAATAAATAAGCTGCTGTCTAGTCCGGATCTATGAGTAAGGAAGTATCTTCAATTACTTGAGATTCTTAAACATCTTAATTAAACGTTGCTGTTGGAGCCTCTGACTCGACCGATATGGCAGGTTGTTCAGTTTAGCCATAACCTTAACTGAGCGAAATCGTCAAAGAGTCGGACACAGTGAATCGGTTGCAGCAGGTGCATCAGTAACTGAGCAGCATGAATGGTTTAACAAAAATATTGCCAATACCTTGAAGTATGGCTAAGACTTGGCGAGAAGCGCACATATTGTGTGTGTAGCAGTGCTTGACTGAGGCGAGAATACATTTCCAGCTTGTTGGGAAAGTCAGGCTCTAGTTGTAGGCAAGATATTTAGTAAATAGCATTGGTGAATACAGCATTAATGAAAGTGTCTTAAAAAGTCACCGAAAGCTTACTTCTATGTAAGCGGAGACAAACAATCATAAAGCTTGATGTTGACAAGCCG
>NC_056745.1:602693434-602763434 GCF_019279795.1 Protopterus annectens
ATGCTTGTGTTGTCTCTTTATTCAGAACAGGGTAAACTTAGTGTAGGTGTTAATTCTGGTCATAGCTATTTATTATATGTTTTCAACTAGACTGTCAAGATTTACCTCTTAAGCTTTTCCCTAATGTTGAATTTCTTCCCATCCATGACTCAAACATATAAATTGGTTATGATCAGACACATTATAACAGTTCTCCATATCTGGTTTACAAAACAAAAGTTAATGATCTAGTAATTTCTGAGACCTGAAGTAACACTGACATTCCCCCATTACCATTAAAATGTTATAATGGTTACCATAACCATAGGAAATGCACAATTGATGGAGTATCCATTTATGTTAATACTAGTTCAGTCTTGTATCTTTAAACAGTATTGATGCTAATATTATAGGGGCAAGGGGCAATCTGTACAGGCCTGTTTTCAATATTGTGGTTTTCTGCAAAATCCTCAATTTAAAAATCTATAAAGATAATCTGTTGAAACATTGGTTTGCACATTTTCTAAGACACGTTATCACTACTAGAAGTGAAGCTGTAATGCAATAGTTGATAGATTTTCTAAGGAGCATTGCATTACTACTGGTGACTTTAGTCTCCAGTACTGACTAATGTACCCTCTAATCATAAAATGAAGCATTTGGAAATTATTGCTAAACTACACTATGAGTATCACCCTTCTTTTGCCAAAGAGAAACAAGTATCATTGGTTCCATTTTAGTCACCCTAAAATTAACATTTTTAGGGTCCTTACTTTACCTCTCTATTTTAACTCTGACCACCCATGTATTTAAACATTCATGCTGTGCTATAGACTACAGTAGAATGACATGATAATTGAAAATGAGGACAAGATCATTGCATTAAACATTGTCCCCCAAAATTGCTAATCTTCCATGCAGGACTAGTCTAGTCCTGCATGGAAGTGGCTGCTTAGGAGGAGGATGGCAGTGCACCATGCCTATTAATGAAGGCGTGCTGCCTGAGCTCCAAATCCTACACAGAGCATGGACGAGTGCAGGGGGCATGTCTGAGAGCAGAGCTCTCACATTATACACGCCCCTGCAATGAAGGATTGCAGAATGATCGTAAACAATGAGCAAGACAGCTCATAGATGTATGTATATCCCCAGCGACATCCCCCTCACATGTATAAAAGCAATACTGAAGATGAAAAATAAAAAGTAATATTTTTTTTAATAAAACGGATGAAGTTTAACTGTAGGTGCTCGGGTTTGCCCATCACTTAGCTATGGTTAATACAGCTGGAACAGCAGAAAGAGGATAAAAAATAAGATATATGCATAGTGTAGTGGGCAGAGCATTTGCCTTACAAGCCATTCCTGGTTCGAGTCCTCCCTGCAGTACATTCCATTTTACATTCCAAATCACTGTCTATGATAAATATTTTTATTGCATAACCTAATAAATAACATATATTTCTGAACTACAATACTGCATTTAATGTAGATGTGAGGAGTCATTGTCATAATGTTGCAAAGTCCACAGATAATCAGGTGACCCATACAGTATCACAGATATAAATGGAAGGTAAACTGTGTAATGAATGATAAGTCCATACATGTCTTCAAATTCCCCACCTCCCTAAGAACCATTACACTATTACTGTCGAAAATGTAGCACTAGTAAGCACTAGTAGGTGGTAGTAAGCACTCTTAAGCACTAGTGAGTGGTAGTAAGTGGTAGTAAGCACTCTTAAGCACTCCTAAGTACTTGTAAGTGGGTTTAAGGCCATTTGCATGGGGGTAGGCAATGCGCACACAGGTGAAGCAAGATTGAAGCTAACTCTCTGTAAGCATATGTAACCATAGGTTAGCATTGCTTATCCTTGCGCAAAGCCGCACAAACCTGCTTACAAGTGCTCAAAACTGCCTTGATCAGTCGGTATGCATCAGCCGCCATTCTGGGCAGGAAAAAATAACCAGCCTTTGTAGGCTGGAAACCCAGGACCCCACACACTGCAGTCACAGTACTTAACCACTAAGCCAACACAACAGTACATGCGAATGAGGTTTTAAGAAACAAACCTCTCCATAGGAAAACAAGCTGAACCTGTGAAAGGACTTTCTATACAGCCTTATGTTGTATACCCAGCTACATCACATAAATATGTGAACTGGAGTACTGCAGTAAGCACAGGTGTGAGGTGTTATTGTAATAAAGTGTAGAAGTCCCCAGGACCCCATACAGTGTATGTACACATGAATCATGGCTACCAGACACATATATAACCTGTAATGAATAATAAATCACTGCCAAAAAGCAAATATAATGCTAAGTAACTATTAAGCAATGCTAACCGCTGCACAGCTTAGCTTGTTAAGTGTAAGCAATGTGTAGGGCAGCCAATTCAATCTGCCTATTGATATACCTCGTTAAGCACTACCAACCTTAGGTAAGCAGGTGTGCCCATAGCTTAGCCTTTTCAAAACTGGCCAGTCATGGAAAGTGCAGGAAATTGGCTGTATTTAAACCCCACAGGCAGGAATATATCCCATAACTGGTTGTAGCTTCCAGTTGCAGGCAGAATGGCTGGTGTGGGTGAAGGCACTCGATTTAGAGCGCAGCGGTGGGACATCCAGGAGTCAAAAATTATACTATGGCTCCTGGTAAAACACCATGAGCAGAGACTACTGCAGGGCCAGTACCAGGGTTTGCAGTATAAAATGGAGGCCTGGGACAGTCTCGCCCATGACCTCACCAGTGCCGCAGATATCCCTCGGACTGGTGAGCAGGTCAGGCACAGCCATGCTGACCTGAAGAGGCAGAGGGAGGATGGACTGGAACAGTGGATCCAGGAGTCTTGGCAGATGCCTAATGCCCCAGTACTGAGTAAGTACTCATTCTACTAAGTAGTTAATAATTGCCTAGCTTGTGTATACTATGCATAGGTATGGTTAAATATCACTGTATTTCTCTGACACCTGCAATGAACAGGCTGCGAACCAGAAATCCCATGATGCTAGGTTGCAAAAGCTGCATCATGAAGCAGGTTAGTAATTATTCTGCATGTACTGTCATAACAAATAAATATAAGAGCCTTAGAAAGTGTCATACCAGTAGAAATAAATGTGTAATATTCTGTGAATAAAGGTATAACCCCTGGAGTGCTTCTGTTTACTCTTCTTTCATATGTTGTTAAACTGTTGCATAATATAAATAGTACTGTTGTATTAAGCAGTGTTACCCACACTGTGGTATGCAGATAAAATGTGTATGAAGGTCTGTATAACAATGTTGGAAGTGCCAAGAGGTCAGTCATATTGTACAAGTGAGGGAGACTTAGAAAACAGTAGAATGCTTCACATCAGTTCCCTGATAGCACAGTGTACTGTGATGTTAACTGTAAGTTTTTGTCACACACAGCAGGGGTTTGAATCCCGGGAGTGCTAGTAAGTTGTATGCATAATCATACCCCACAACTGTACAGATTTTGTTACAATGTTCAGATAGAAAGCTGTATGCATAATTACACCCAACAACTGTACAGAATTTGCTAGAATGTTCAGATAGAACATTGTATGCATGTTCATACACCACAACTGTTCCAATCTGTCCAGCATGTCCAGATAAATGACCCATATCACCAGCCTGGTACCCTGTTCCCCTGAAAAATCAGTGTGATGATCTAAGAAATGTAGGCAGCCGTTAATGACATATAACTGATAGTCAGACGTGTACATACTCAGAGAATGTATATGAAAACAAACCTGTCATTCTAGTACCTCACCCAAAGTGTATGAGAGCAATTCTCAACATATGTTGTATTAATACCTGCATCTTGTCATACCTGTATGTAAGACACAGGTCACGTATATAATAATCTGTAAACATACCAGTGTACAATATAAGGCCATTGGGTAGTGTAATAATACATGTAAGGGACAGATCACTGCAGTGACTAAGAATGTTGTGAAAACCACAAGGATATATTAGTTGTTAACTGAACTCTCTCTCTCACCCCTACCATATGTGCAAAAATAACCCAATGACACACCTCAATCGGTATGTGTACACTCCAAACTTATGTTGGGACATATGTCCTAATGGTTTATAAATATTCACATTTGTTTCTATGCATGTGCCATGTTAAAATACACCCATATTGGTGGCCTGTTGCCATCAATGAAACCTGCATGCTGTTGTAATGGCCACTGTTGTTCCATATATGCATGTGTTCTGCTTGCTCTGCAACTGTTTTAAATCTGGTGTTTTGGGTTAATGGGAATACCTATGTATGCTGTTATAACTTATCCTGAATGCTGTTGACTATAAAAACCATATCTGTCATAAACCTGCTACAACATAGCTCGTATGGGAAGGCCGGTCCCAGCAGACCCACCTGTCCCACCTCAGCTGGCCATAGCACCGGGCACCAGCATATCTAGGGCCCAGCCTGGGACCTCCTCCTCCGTTGTCCCTGCACCAACTTTGGGTGGAACCGCCACAGGGGATGGGGCTCTCCTCCCTGGGAGTGGGCGTGGAGAGGAACATGTCACCCATCGTCAGGTCCAGGCCGTGGTACGTAGGGAGCTCAATATGGAGTTTCGAGACCGGCTATGCTAGCTTGAGGGCTGAGTGGCACAATTAGAGGTTGAGCCTACCCCTCCTACACAGCCCCCAGCACAGCCACCTTTGGGGCCATGAAGGTGCAGTGGTGACTGTCCATGGGTGGTGACCTCAGTCCCACTGTTTTTTTTGGGGGCTCATAGACCTGCGACTTCCAAACACCCCTCCCCGTCCAAGGTGTCCCCCCCCACATGTGTCATATACCACCCCTGTATGCTGTCTTGTCTGTCATCCTACCCAACTTATCTACTCTCCTACTTACCTACTCTCCTTCCACAACATCCCACTCTCACCTTAAAAAAAAAGTCAATCTGTTCCCAAAAAAAAAAAATCACGCCCCATACATAGCTGTCCATTTTGCACACATGTCCACTGGACACATGTAATCTGGTCTAATTGGCATCACAACATATTATTGTTGTCCTCACCCCTCTCCCAGGGGTTGAAGTGTTCAAATGTACCTCCAAATTCATTGCATATGCACAGCTGTTGCTGTAGAAGAAATGGGCAGCTATGGACCTTCTCTACACCCTTCATGCACATCCCTAGCTATCTTGTCTACTGTCTTTCCCTCTATGTGCCCCTTTTTCACCACTTTCCTATCATCCCTTTTTCTTTCCTTTTAAAGAAATTAGCGCAGGGGTAAGTGGGAATTGGCACCTTTTTAAGCAGCAGTAAGTGGGTTTCAGCCTGTTTGTGCAGGTGTAAGCTATGCCTACACAGGTTAAGTAATATAGAAGCTAAATGACTGTAGGTTACTGTAACCAGAAGTTGGTTGTGCTTAGCTCCATGCAAACCCAAGCAAACCCACTTACAACTGCTTAAAAGTGCCTTAATCACTCTGTATCCAACGGTCTGTGTTCTGCCCAGCAACAAAATAAACTGCCTCTGCAAGGCTCAAACCCAGGACCCTGCACACCATAAACAAAGTGATTTACCACTAAACCATGGCAGATATACATAGCCCACATGTTTTCACAAACATATCATCCAGAACAATCAGTCAACAATACAGGAAATGTAGTGATATCATACCACACAACCTGTTAATGCAAGACGTCTGGACAAAGTGTGCCACAATGTGGGTACAACTAGGGATATATGTCAACTACTGCTCTAATACACTTAAAATGTTGCTAGTTACATAGTTATATGTATTAGAACACATATGTAGAAGGAGATGAAGTCTGAAACACAAAGGTGTCGGCACTAGTTACTGACTTCAGTGCTGCGATCATCCATGTCAATTGCCAAGAGAATGAGGTAGAGGCCAAAATATGAGCCAAACATGCATGGACATATGGACAGATATATATCTGTAAATGTAGACAGATAGACAGCTATATATATATATATATATATATATATATATATATATATGTGTGTGTGTGTGTGTGTGTGTGTGTGTGTGTGTGTGTGTGTGTGTGTGTGTGTACATGACTCACAAATAATCGTATAACATCAATTGTATATAGACAGATAAATATGTTCATATGTATGTATGTATGTATATGTATATGTATATATATATATATATATATATATATATATATATAGATACATATATATATATATATATATATATATATATATAGATACATAAATATAGATATAGATATATGAGCTATATATAGGTACATACACATATACACAGACAAAAGGTATTAGTAGCCATACATATGTAGAAGTAGTGTGGAAGTACTGGGTGCAAAGTATATTCCTCAGCCACAAACCCTGTAACTGGCACCTGTGAAATGTGTATTGTGGCAACCATTCCCACAAATGAGAATACTTACATTAAACATGTACCCACTCACAATTCAAAGGACATGACACGACACACTGGTATGCATACACAGAAAACCTTTATTAGTGTACTATACAATAATGTATGCCAGTACTTACACCACATAATACATTTTGAAATATGTAATCAGTGATGAATGCAAGGCCTACATAAAACAGTAGATTCAAGCAATGTGGATATATACCATACTATGCAGTCCAGGCCAAGGCCTTCAATTAGTACAACAGTAGACACAGGATTTGCCTTCAAGATAAATAACAATCAACAATTACAGATGTAGTTCAGCAGCCTCCAATTACACTGTGTAGTCAAGCCCAAGGGGGAAATGTAGCACTTGTGGTAATGTCACAGTATCTCATACATAACATTGCTTAACCCAACATCTCACTATTACACTGACTGACTGAACTTTGTGGAACACTGTAAGCTGTAACCCACCACTGTTCCCATGGAGGAATGTATGAAAGTGTACACCCTAACACCTCAATGTGTCTTAACACTTATATCCCTGAAAAGGTGCCATAGCCTAGGTTAATGGCATTGAACACCCCCCCCATAAAAGGCTGTACAAGGCCAAGGAACACTGTGTACCACACACTGACCTCTGGAATGTACAAGGGCACATATGTGTTGTCCAGCTGTTGCCCCCATATATATGGACCTTGACGAACAGTTGGTGTGAGAGTCCATGACATGACTGGGATTATAGCAGTAATGCTAGCAGTAAATAATGATAGGCCATTACCTAACAACCCCTCACTGTATCACAGCAGGACAAAGACTGGAATATATGTGGAGGAACTAGGCAGGAACACAGGGCCATATTTGCATTATTGCTGTTACACACCCTGGAAATTGCTGGTGTTACAGGATTTGTTGCAACATACCCTTATGCAGGAATTCGACATCGAAATACAAATGGATGTAGACATGTACTGATAGCACTCAAAAGACAGAATGCCACTGATATATCCGGGACAATGCTGTGTGGTGCACAGACAAAACCTAACAGCCAATCCTCTGGCTATCATATGGATAGGCCAACAGTTGACAGCTATGCAGACAGACTACATTCCATGCTAAAGTAGCATGTACACAGAAACCGTGTAACACCAGCAGGATACAATGCACACAACAACACTAATCATGTTGTCTGTAGGTCTGGAACCTTAACCAAATGTGTATTTGGCCTGTGCCTGCAGGTTCTGCTGTAAGAGGTATTGCTACCTGCTGTCTGTAACACTGATGTCCACACACAGGAAGGATGTCCTCCATATTGGAAAGGTGAAGGGACAACACCCACAGAAGTTAGCAATTTATAGTACTGGGTTGCCATGACAGTGGTTATCTGAAGTACTACAAAGCAGACTGCATGCAATTAGCAACTGGTGGACACTGACTGGTGTAGAGGCCATCACCTGATCATGTGCAATACCTACAAAAGCATGCTGCAATCTATTCAAACCAGCTCAATCACTCTACCGGAGAATAACAAAGCTCAGGGATTTGTTACAGCGGAAAAAAAACATAAAAGGTATGTGAAACATATATGTATTTACTTGCATGTAGTATTTGCTATAGAATTATAGGATATACATAATGTGAAATGTTTGATATGTGCCATCAGTAGTTGTTCCTGTAATGATGTTCTGCTCAACAACTGCTTTGGACAATAGTGTCTGTCCCTGTGGGCAGTGGGACATACCTGTCAACTATGCAGATCAGCAGTGAATGGCAAAAATGTGACCCATGATATATGTGTTCTGTACATTACTGTGGCCAACGGCTGGTGGTGGTATTAATACTGTCATGACAGACACGTGTGTGTGAGAGCATACACCTGCAGGACAGTCATGTTAAAGTGTAGCATAGCATGCCCAACTGCCATAGCTGTATAATATGCTTATCTGAAATTTGTCACCATATATACCCCCTCTAATGTTAATCTGTGTTCACATGTGACACCTGTCTGCATTGCAGCAAGACAGAACAGTTCAGCTGTGAAGAAAAGAGAGTTACAAGAGTGTGGACCAGATGTTTGTATGCACCCCACATACAGATAAATATATGTGGATATATATTCACAGCTATGTATGTCTACAGAACCTCGGACAGTTATACATATATATAGGTATATAAAAACACAAAATGATATCTACACATATATGTACATATGTATATATATATATATATATATATATATATATATATATATATATATATATATATATAATATATATATACATATATATGTCTACAAACACACACATACACACAGATGCATAATACTGACACAGCTATATATATATATATATATATATATATATATATATATATATGTGTATGTGTGTGTGTGTGTGTGTGTGTGTGTGTCAGTATATGTCTCCTGCCATGAAATGTGTGAGAGAACATCACACATCAATACACAACATATTTACAGACCAGTACATGGCTGCAAAATGGAGTGTGGAGTGTGGTGTGTAACCCATGTTGGGAACACATTGCAATTGTTTGAGAAGGTGTGATATCCATGGTGGTGAAGGGTAGTAGGCACATATTGGTATGTAGGTTTGATTGGGTAAAAAACAAGACAGCATACAAGGCTAGTGGGTAAACACTTTGGATGGGTAGTTTTGTTTGGAATGTGGAGGCCACTGATCCCCCATATGGGAGCAAAGGCATCAAGGTGCCCACCCATGGACAGTCATGACAGCATCTCCATGGTCATAAAGGTGCCTGGGCTGTGGGCAGAGCAGGAGGAGCATGCATGTCTAACCTTGTGTATGTGTACCGCATGCCTCCAGGTGATGTAGCACATACCCCATGTCTCTGTGGAGCTCCCTATGCACCAGACCCTGGACCTAACTGTGGGTGACAGAAATATGTCTGTGTGTGCTCCTTGGGGGGGGGCACCATCCCCTGACTTGGTTCCACATGAAGGTAGTGCCGGAACAGTAGACAATGAGGTTCCATGGTGGGTCGCGGATGTGATGTGGCCTGGTAACATTTCCACATTAGGTGGGAGAGGTGTTCCTGCTGGAAATATCCCCTACACATACTGTTGTGTCACTGTCATGGTACATGTGTGGGTTATAATAGTCCACACAATCCCAGAACATGTCCAACAGCATGCATAGATATCTCTAATAACAAAGAATGGCAGATGTGTAGCAATCACATAGTAAGCATACCACATGCATATGTGGAAACGTAGTGGCAGTGACAATGGCATGCATGTGAAATACTCCGTAACAGCCTTGCAACTCTAGTGTCCCCACAGGGAGCATGTCTATAAACACATAGCAGAAAGTGTTGTACAATACAATATATGTCCCAATGGTAGATAAACCGGAGCCATACCACTTACGTTGTGTGAACATTAAGTTGGAGTTGATATGATGGTGGGAGACTGATATGTGCATTGTATTATGGTAACCATGCCATATGAGTTGCTCAGACATATTTCCATCCTTATGTCTTTCAGGGACAATGGCGCATTCAATGAATCCAGCCTACAGTGCCACTGAGGATGACATCATACTGAACAGCCTTATCCAGCACTATCAGCTGCTGTTCTCCAGGACAAGCAATGATCAGCATGAGCGCACCGCCATGTGGAATGATGTGGTCCGTAGGGTAAATGAGGTGGGCATGCACAGCCATACGTATGAGCAGGTCCGCTATCAGTGTAGTGACCTGCTCCGCCATGTACGTAGCCGTGCCGCTGTCATGCGGGATGACCACCTTGCAACATGGGGGGGCCATAACATCCACCCCCCCTCACCAGAGATGAGGAGCTACTCATGAGCCTGGTGGCACCTGCCCGCCCACAAGAGCTACAGACCTATACAGTCATGGAGGTGGATGATACCCACACACCAGCCATGCAGCATGCAGGTAAGGTTCCAGGGCATATCAGTAGACCACTGTTGTGTATGCATCTGTACAGGTAGATCATGCATATGTGAGATGTGGAATCTGTTGCTGTGAAGAACTGATAATCAGTTGTGCAGAATTTGTAGTACTGTGGACTTCAGCTGTTGTTTTACTGTAATATTGCACCCACCCTGTAGCAATGCCACAGCTATGGCCACTGACATCAACTCTAGCCCATCCCAATGTAGGTACCTCTGGGATACCAGCAAAGCAGTGGCCTGATGCTGGTGAGTATGGTTTAAAGTCATGCTTGGCAATACACTGTGCATGTCATAGCTAAGGTGTAGGCCATATACACATCTAAAGCACCTACCCATAATGCATGCTGTACATGGTCACTGACAGAGCACACACCTCACTAATGGGATTACCAGCCTCAAACACATGCAATACACAGATCATCTCAGACAACTGTGGCTGCACTCCAGTGCACATTAGCCAGTCATAGCTGACATTTGCCTAACATACACAGCTATGTCATACACAGAGCAGTTGAACATGCTACACATAAGGAAATCCCAATCCCTCTGCAAACACACGCTCCAGGGTCCTAAATCTCATCAACAGATTAAACAGAACATACTGGAGGGAAAGGGCCCTGTCCTGGGGAATTTCCACAATCTGGAACATACTACCCATTCATGTCAGGCAATGCTACTCATTGGCCCTCTTTACAAAAACACTTGGCAACTGGATGGGAAATGGGGCACAGGGGAATAACATTATTGGGTGGTGCATGCCTGGGAACCCCTGTGGCAAGGCTTATGTAAGCCCCAGGATCAATAGACTAGTACTCACCTATGAACCTATGTGTACCACAGGCAACATCAGCCAGGACTCACTACAGATATGATCTGCATAATGGTGGGACATTGCCAAAGCCATATGTTGCAATGTGTTCTGATGTACCAGCACCATGCTGTGGAAGTCCAGGAAGTTGCAGTTATGATACATGTGCTACACAATCCAAACCTCACCCCAACCCAGGGATGGCATCTCCATCTGTACAATGCTGGTGCCACTGTACACCTGTATGTTTGCCCTGCATTGGCAGGGAATATGCCAGTTCACATGGTGTTCCTAGTTTGGGATACTGCAATTATGACACACGTGTAGGCCACAGATGTCGAGCATTTGCAATGTAGCAGGAGATGGTGAGGGTTTGTTATCCTGAAACACAACAGTGCACTGGAGAGGAGAGACAAACCCACTAAGAATGGCTGTATCTGCACACAGTCAAAGTCATGAAGTGTGGCAGACATAACCCTGACTCCATGGCACTAGTGATGGTACTGTGTGACCTCCAAGGGCTGTGCATGTGTTTAGCATGCAAACATGCAGTTTTGGGAACATTTGCAGGCCTGACTGACCAACTACTGGCTCATGATGATGGCCCATGCTACTATACCCCTGCTAGGTATTGTGACCGCAGTAGTACACATAACAGTTATTGCTGCACACCATCAAGATATGTGTGTGCACACATATGTACCCACAAATGGTATGCATTGCAATCAGCATCTGCACAACTGACACATATGGCTCATAATGCAATTGACTGCCTAGGTAATATGTCACATATCAGGTATGTGTAGTGCTGCCATATGCAGTAGTGTTGCGCCATGGCATGTCATGGAAGAGGGTGCCATGTCAATAATGGTCTGTACACTCACCATAGGTACAGTACTTTGTGTCTGTTGTCAGTCTAATGGTATTCTATCACTCATACATGCACCGCTGATGATGACATCTGTGAATACACATCAGGCATTCACAAAACATGTGTCCACATATAATCCAGAAACACACAGAGGCTGTGAGCAGCAGAGGAAACATAACTGACACACAGATACATATCCTGCAATGGTGTGTACACCTGTGAGGTATGGTGCACAGCAACAAAAAAGTATTCTCTCCACAATGTTGAACCAAACACAGTTTATTAAAATGATAAAACTATGGTGCACAGTACATGCCAGGGTGCTGAACAGATGCACAGCAATGCTGTGGACATGGGTGCAGTGTGTTCTAGGGGGAGGCCCATCACCTAAAAACAGAAGCCATGCATCACAGCCATGTATAATGTTGGTAACGGGGATTGACTACAGTTGCACTGCATGCTGTTTAACACCACATGTTTGCATGATGACATGTGTGTAATTACCAGTCTGTGTGTGATAATGTAGTGCACCATCACCTGCTATTGTGTGTGTTAAGAGGATGCTGGAGTTGTCTGTAGGTGCTGTCTGGTGCAGTGTATGGGTTGTGATGTATGTCGACTGCATGTGTGTATGTCTCTGTGTGTGGCCATGTCTGCACACGTGTGTGTGTGTATGTGTGTGTGTGTGTGTGTGTGTGTGTGTGTGTGTGTGTGTGTGTGTGTGTGTGTGTATGTACTGTTTAGTGGTGATGTACAGGTCTTACAGTCTGTTCCCTGTTTTCCCCTCACAGGTGGCGAGGTGGGGCTGGGTCCCTCCAGCAGGGAATCAGATGTCACTGATACAGACAGTGACCATGAGGATAGGTGTGCTGAGGCACAGGCAGGATCATCAGGGGCTGGTGCTGGGCCACCAATTGACATCCCATAAGTATCCACCCCTTCCATGCACACAGTCACACTGCCTCTACATACCTCATCACCATTGACCTTAGCTGAGGGACAGTCTACAGTTGGCATAGGCCAGGACAGTGTGGTATCCATGGCATGTGTGTCAGGACACAACAGCCATAGCCAGATGTCCAGTAGGGGTACCGCATAGGCAGATATTCAGGGGTGCTCATCAGAGCACTGCTGGTCATCATGCCCCTGGCAGACGTGCCACATGTATATCTACCACATGCATGTTCCAGGCTGTCATGGAGGCACAGGCACAAATGGAACGGTACACCAGACAGGGTCTAAAGGTGCAGAGGGCTCATCACACCTCTGTACATGACAACAGTCGTGACTTAGCATGTGCCATTCGTAATTACACTGAGGTCATGGATAGACAGTGGGGTGAGACATTAGACCTCATCAACAATGTCATGTCCATGCATCAGGACAGGGCGGGACAGTTGCGATGTCCATGTGGATGTATGCCAGCATCACCAGCAGCTGGAGGTCACCGTGGACATCCCACCAGTCACAGCCGCTCCCGTAGTGGCAGTACCAGCCCCAGCACTGTGGTGGGGTGCTGTCCACAGACTGTCATAGCAGACCACATGCACGTGGCCCGGGCCAGTCCCAGGAGGGACCTGGATCCAGTGGATGTTTGTCAACCTCAGGGGACAGTACCCTATCTGGCTTTGTACCTAATAGTGCCTGTGGCAACCCTGCCAGACACAGGTCACACGTCCATGGCCGGAGACGGTGAACTGCAAACTCTGCCAGGTACAGTCTGCAGCTGTCTCACAAATCCCCATATAGGGCAGCCACATAGTGTAACTGTGTGCATGCAGACACACACACATAAACAACAAACCTTGGGCAACCACATACCTGCACACATGACATCACCATTGGCCCATAACACTACTCAGCCCCCTCACACACAAACACATGTTGTCAATTGTATGGCTTAGCCTAGCCTCTGGCAAACCAATAACACACCCTGTGCATATGATGATACCTGTGCCACATTCTGTTATCTGTAACATTGATGCAGGGACAAGCTAACATGGTGCTGATGCACAGGGTGACTGTACAACAGTGTAGCAATGGAATGCTGTGTAGCATGTTGTCAGTAGTAAAGTGAAATTCTTTCATCCAGGAAGATGTAGCTGTGCAGTCATGATGCATTATAGCTGTAATTAACAATGTTGTATTGTTTTCACCATTCTCTATTCTGATTGTGTTGTGGTTGTCCATGTGCCACATGGATGATGGGTGTAGTGGTGTCAACAGGCTTTCTACAATGGACACCGGTAAGTGTAGTGGGTGGTACACATGACATGGCTGGATACAACACACAGAGCCTTTGGTTTAGATGCAGTATAGATACAAGGCTGTACACATGGAAGTATGTCCTCGTGCAGGTAACACATCTGTTGCCCATGTAATCCCACCAAGACAGGATAGGCACAACCACACATTGGTATATATGCAGTCTGCTATTTGAATGACATTGAACATGCTAACAGCAGGGTGTATATCCCTTTCCCCACTCTACTGCAAACCTCACCTCAGTTACATGGGTGTGCCACTGCTGGTGGCATAGCCCTACCCTTAGGAGGGTGTGCGGTGATCTACTACTGTGAATGGTGTAAACAACAACTAACTAACCTGATAACATACACTGTACAATATTACAGACAGCTATGTAGGGGAATAGACGCAACAGTAACTGCAATGCTGGTGGATGTATCCAGAACAGCCACACCCAGTGAGTTATAGCAACCCCAGTATTACTGCACACCTCTACAGTGTGGAGGAGGGCATTAACACATATATGACCTGTGAAGGACTGTATATCCACGGGATGGCACCTGTGGAATGTTGGCATTTGCCAAGCAGTCCTGGGGGAAACATATTATGTGAATGAAGGTAGATCCCTTAACATCTACACACATTCCTACATGTGGGATGGTGTACAAAAGGTTGTTATGATCTACATAGGCTGTGTGCACCTCCTAACCCTCATCTACACCTGTCATGATTGCGTCAAGGAGGTATACCAGGTTCAGGTGGCATTCTCTGCCTTTGACAAGTCCAACATTGGTGGGGTCCAGGGTTTCAAGATTACCAGTGATATTGTCCATGGGTTCAGGGTTGATATATTCCATGTCCCTGCAGATCAGACTCATCAGGGTACTGGGTTGTAGTTCCCAGCTGACATGGTGGATTTGTGGTTGTCCTTGGCAACAGTGGTGAATCCATTGCCAGGTGTAGGCCTGTTGGATTGTATGAGGGATCCCAGCTACTTACCGAGCCTGCCCAGGGGGTTCCCCCAAGCATGATACTTCACTTGACTGTACTGCATGATATGTTACTAATGCCAGCCTGACATCAGACAGGTGGGATGGCGTACTGTTAACATGTACTTCCCTTGTCAGGTAAGGTCCTGGTTACGGGATCTGCTAAGGTTGGTAGTGTATTGCAGGCCAGACGTGTTTGACTGTAGGGGGAATACGTATTTGTGCCAGATGTATGTTGTTTGGGTCTCTCAAACCCATTAATGGTGCATGTGGACATATATGTTTTGGTCATGTTCCCCATGTCATCTACAGATGTATGTCCATATATATATATATATATATATATATATATATATATCTATATAGATATGTATGGGTTTACCTTTGAAAGGGAGAAAATCATTTCTCCTAACAGACCTTTCAGTGAACCGAAAGGACGAATCCGTCATTTCAAATCGCACCGAAGTTTGAAACTCAGCAAATTGAAAACCAGATACGCTGATTTTTGAACTACAAGTTGGAATACATATTGTAATGCTGGGGGAGCAAGCCCCCCTGCACCCCCATGTGGGGAGCTGCACCCCCCACACCCCCCTACTTTAATATTCTAACTCCGAGATCGCACTACATTGGGGAAAGGGACCTTTTCCCGATCCCCACTATAGTGCAATCCAAACCCAAAATGCAGAATCTGCAATGAGCGAATGCATAGTGACATTCGCTCATTGCACATTCGATGAATTTAGTTCAAGATTTTGCAATCTTGAAAACTTACTTTCAACTTTCCAGCTTTCGGAGAAATTATTTTCTCCCTTTGAAAGGTAAACCATATATATGATTTTATATATATATATATATATATATATATATATATATATATATATATATGTATATTGCTGTATATATGTGTGGACATATGGCTGTATACATCTATATCTATAGATGTATGCGTATCTATGTATATATGTGTGTATATATATATATATATATATATATATATATATATATATATATATATATATATATATGTGTGTGTGTGTGTGTGTGTGTATATATATATATATATATATATATATATATATATATATATATATGTATATATTTCTATATCTATATCTGCATATATAGATATGTTATATCCATTTAAATATAAATATATATACACACACACACATACATCTACATGGTGGAATACATTCCCCATAGTGTTGAATACCTGGGCTGGATGATATGCTTGTGAAAACATCGCAATTATGCATATCTGCCATGGCTTAGTGGTAAATCACTTTGTCTATGGTGTACAGGGTCCTGGTTTTGAGCCTAGCAGGAGCTGTTCATTTTGTTGCTGGGCAGAACACGGCCCATTGGATACAGAGTGATTAGGGCACTTTAAAGGAGTTGTAAGTGGGTTTGCATGGAACTAAGCACAGCCGACTTCTGGTTACAGTAACTTACAGTTAGTTAGCTTCTATATTGCTTAACCTGTGTAGGCAGTGCTTACCACCACACAGACCCGCTTACAACTGCTCAAAAGTGTCTTAATCTGTCTGTATCCCACGGGCCGTGTTCTGCCCAGCAACAAAACAAACAGCTCCTGCAAGGCTCAAACCAAGGACCCTGCACACCACAGACAAAGTGATTAACCACTAATGCTTGGCAGATATGCATATTCTTGATGTTTTCACAAACATATTATCCAGTCCAGATATGCAACAGTACAGAGAATGTATACCATCTTCTAGATGTATATGTGGAAATATATTAATATGCAAACAGATACAACATATCTATATATGTAGATATATATATATATATATATATATATATATATATATATATATATATATAATTTCTAAATCTATATACATTTATATTAAGATATATGAACATATATACATGCAAATGCCTACATCGACACATATATGTGTCTACACCTATATGTCTACATATACACAGCAAGTTACATATGTGTATGCAGATATATATCTATGTAGGTATATACAGACATAATTATATATATGTAAGCAGATATATATATATATAAATCTATATCGGTATATATGGCCATACATCTGTAGATAGCAATGGCAGAGTAACAAACACACATATGTCCACATGCACTGTTAATGGGGTTTGGAGGCCCCACACACTATATGTCTTGTACAAATAGGCCTCCCCCCCACAGCCATACACTTCTGCTCTGCGATACACTACCAAGTGTTGCAGATCCCATAACCAGGACCTGACACGACATAGGCACAAGATGTTAACAATACTACATGCCACCTGTATGGTGTCAGGCTGATATTGGTAACATATCATGCAGTACAGTCTGCCTCCCATAGGAAATGTAAACTGTGGAAGCCATCAACATCCAAGGATATGAATACACAGTAATGCAGATACATATATACATATGCACACATCTATCTATATACATATATATATATATATATATATACACACACACACACACACACACACACACACATATATATATATATATATATATATATATATATATATATATATGTATATATATATATATATATATATATATATATATATACATATATATATATATGGATATACATGGGACTAGACATACATATGCAGATGTATGTACAGTACGATACTTATGTGGAAGGTGCACACAATATGGAACAGCCACTATGCCTACAGTTAACACCAGAATAACCGGACACTGTCTGGGACACCCATACAAATGACATTTATTGCCTGCAACATATACCCACAGAGAGGTCATAGGGAAAACACCACACACAGGTTTGCAGAAATGTAATACCTTTCATTGTATACTATTACAGTTCTATATGCCATATCATATATCTGCTCAGACACTGAGATCCATATACACAGAGGAATGCAACAGTGAAACAGTTATACTATTACAGTAGTCTGGAAAGGTTCACAACTGTTGCTGTCCAGGCCAAGCCCTTCAATTTGTACAATAGGACAGACTGTGCCACAGGATACCAAACAATCTACAGTATGTAATGCAGGTGAATAGTTCAGCAGCCTCTATCTACACTCTGTACAAAATCAGTAGGTGGTAAAGATGTCATGTGACCAAATGGGTTGTAACTGTTGCATAACAAGGCATAACTGACACCATCACATGCACACTGACAAACAGAACACTCTGTATGGCAGGAGGCGGTAGACTTGCATTAACCCAGGATATGTAAGTAATGTAAATATAGGTGAAGTATACAGTACTGTACATCCAGATACCTTAAGGCAGCTCACCCCTGATACCCCCATATATTTTAACAGCCTAAGTCATTTATGGTGCTCCCCCCAGACTCATTTGTACAGGGCTATATACCACTGTTACATACACTGGCCTCTGGAGTGCATAAGAGCACACATGTATCGTGTAGGTGACGCCCACACATATTTGGCCCCAGCCCCACCGTATGTGTGGGGGATACAACAGAAGTGGACTGCTGGCAGCAATGGCAGTGTGATATACTCATAGCCCACTATGGAACAACCCCCGACAGCATGTTATATGTGCAAAGCTTGATATGTAGGTGGTGAACAGAGGCTGGGACATAGGCACACATGTGGAGAACTGTTGCCGTACACTCAGCAAGTTGCTGGTGTTACAAGATAGTCTGCAACATACCCTTAGTCAGGGTATTGAGGTCAGAAACAGAAATGGATGTAGCCATGTACTGAGAGCACTCAGTGCACACACTGTCAGTGATATACCTGACACAAGACACACAGGACCTGTGTGGTGGACAGACAACACATGATAAGCACACCTCTGGCCACCAAGAGGATAGGCCCACAGTTGAGGGCTATGCAGACAGACTGCATTCCAAGGTAAAGTTGTTTGTACACACACACCCTGTAACACCAGTGCTATACAACATATAACACAACTCTACTCAGACTCTGTCTGTAGTTCCTGAACCTCGTACAGATATGTAGCTTCCCTGAGTGTGTAGGCTCTCCTGTAAGAGGTATTGCTACTTGCTGTCTGTAACACTGATGCCCACACACAGGAAGGATGTCCATCACACAGGAAATGTAAAGGGACCACCCCCACATGATGTAGGGATTTATAGTGGGTGGTTTCCATGACAGTGGTAACTGGAAGTACTACACATGTGTAACCATATATATGGCTATCTGGATAAGTATATGTACATATATTTCCATCATATCTCTTGGACATGGAGTGTAGCCCTACCCCAGCCACTATAGTCCCAAAGTCATAGTGCAAGGGGATGTCAGGTATGTATAGCAGGAATATTAGTACACTATTGCTACTGTCATTGGGATTGTCTTCACAGACATGGTGTGTGTGGAAGGTCACATCTGCTTATAACATGTGTGCCATTGGCTACTGACAGACATACTAAGGAAATCATTGTAATATACCGCTGCTAGCATGCAATGCCCCTGTGGACTGCAGCAGAGATATTGGCCAATATATGTGGAAATTCTGACACACTCTGTACAGCCCAGTGGTATACACATAGGCCCTTAGTGCACAACATGTGTAACATGCTTGCCAATATGGATGTAGACAGCCATGTAGATGGGTATAACACATAGCGACTGGTATACATTTGCCACCAGAGGTTATACATTCACACACTCCTGTCTGGCCTGACACATAATGATTGCTGGTACAGGGGTGCCATGGCCACATACTACCCACTAGATGTTGACATACATCTGTACAGCATCCTACTGCTCTGTCTGACATACATGACTTTTAAGGGAGGCACGGCAGCAGTACATCTGGAAAGTATCTGCACATGACATCTCACTGGGTAAGTACACTAAGCAGCTAGGCATGTAACAACGCACTGTGCAGGCTATAGGTGGACAGGCTCAACACTGGCCTACATCCCTTATGGGAGAATGCACATGTACCTGAATATATAGCAGGCTCCACAGGCATGTCACAGCACAGGATAAGATACACCTGTGTGAAAGTGCATAACCACAACCAATGTGAACACAGTCAGAGCCTCATATGGTAAGCTAGCATAATATTCCAGTATATGGACTATCTGTTCTACACCATCCTCATATGTGCCACTCACAGAATGACCCTACATATACTGGGCTGCTACACAGTTTGGTCTGATGGCTGTCTGTGGTATGGGACATGTGTGTGTATTGCCATACAAACATGTATGCCAATACAGTACCATGCAGTGGGGCAGCATGTAACACCAGGTAGGAGGGGAGCTAGAACAATGACATCTACCACAGTCTGTACACAGGCTAAAGTACATATTAACAATACACACACTGCCGACATTCACCATAAGTACACAGACCTCAGTACTGTACAATCATCCGCAGAATGTCCAGGTTATGTCATGAAATATAACCCTTACTGTACATAACATGTGTAGCAGTCTGATACATCACTGGCTTGTTATTAGATATGATGACACTAATTATGGTATACAGCACATATGCACCACTTCATGCACGACATATGTACAAAGGTTGACGGAGGTGTGGCTGGATGCACATACACAGGGCCAATATTGACATGTTGCTGTGATACCCTCATACATTTCCTGTTGTAACAGGGTTTGTTGCAACATATGCCCTATGAGGGATATGAAGTCAGTAACTGTCACGGCCTTCACCATCTAGAGACTGCAATCCTCACACTACCTTCTGCAGTCCACAGATAGATTCTCCATGGCTAACACATGAAACCAAAGGCACAACACTGGCCAGTATGCAGGTGATCCTGCAGATGGGGATTCCTCATAAACATGGAACTGACATGGCAAGTATTGCGACATGTAGGACAGCTATATCCAGACAAACACTGTTAAACCAACATTACTCCAAATGCAGTATAGCAGCACTTACAGTCTGTAGTCAGGTCAGGCACATCCCCCTCCTGTTTGTTGCCCTTTTTTCATAATGTTTGTTGTTAGAGGTAAATCCCCAATCCATGTGAGATTCTGTTTGCCAAACAACAGATCTAGTTCCTGCTCACAGTGAATGAAAAGGGCCAACACCACCATGATGTTCCTAGATACTGGAGTGTGTTTCCATGCAATTGGCTATGGGAATGTTATTACAGCTGTTCCACATGCAATCATCTAGGGGAGGGCTGTAATTCATGCAGAGGCCATCTGCTGATCATGAGCATCACTAAAAATACACATGCTGCTGCCTAAGCAAAGCAGGTGTGCGTCTCCACATCCACCAGAGAAGGGGTGGGAGAGGCAGACAGAGGCAAATACCTGTCAGGGAGGGGTGGGAAAGTAAAACTGAAGCATGTTTGTGTCACACACCTACCAGCACAGTGTATCAAACCCCCGACAACTATGTAGTGCTATCACAGTTAGATGCAGTTATTGGATGTGCCACATGGGTTACCTGTTGTGGAGCACTCCGAATATATATGTGACAGTGAGTGACATCTGCAACAGGGATACGGTAGATATAAGGTAGGTGACGTACACTTGCCTGTCCGCATGAACAGGTGCCAGTGTCAACACATCCACACTCTCACAGGGGTGCACACACATTGACACACATGGCAGGGCCAGGAGTACAACTCATCAGTAATGGGATTGCCACAACACATCACTGTGTAGGTATCACATGCACCACATGGGTCATACTGAGGTTGTAAGGGCAAAGATTATGAGGAGGTGTCAGACATCGGACAGCATGCTTCAGTATGTCTATGGGGGTTGTAGTGAGTGTGGATGTGGCCATACACACCATACAACACACCCACAAACACACTGGGTGCCAGTACTGATCTGCACGGGTGTGTGGTGGTCAACTGTGCCAGCAGGCTATACAAGGGTAGGTGATGGGTATACCTTAGCATCAGGCCACATGATACTGATCTGCATTGTGGCTCAGGGCTGTAGTCTCTGCATTTGCCCACACAGGTGGTTATTGTATCCCCCATCCAGTCACCTAGGTGACTATTGTGTGTGGCCAATGCTGTGCATCAACTGCTATGTATGTGTTCCTTAGTCTATGACATGGATGGTGTCTAGGATGTGCACACCTCCCACATGCATGTACAGTGACATGTAGAACTGTAGATGGGGTGTCTTGCCCATGTTGTGAACATGGATTATCATCAGATGTGCCAGTCTTGCCCACCTGTGGCAGGAACTGGTAATGGGCAGAAGGTTTACCCTGCACCTACATTGATAGCATGCTAACAGCATTCTCTGGTGTCACTGGCATCTGTCCATACAGGGCACGTTGTCAGGCATGGTATGTCCATTGTGGGTCACATGTGAAGGCACCACAGGTGGTGCAGGTGTCCGTTGGGTAGGTGCACTGTCTGCATGTACGTGCATATTGGACAGATGGGCAGGGTGACATGCCCTCTGTAGCCCACTGCTATCACTCCATAGTCACTATCGGTGGCCAATATATAGTGTACTACCCACATACTGGCTGCTGCCTAGACATGTGTGTGTATGTGACATGGGTTGAGAGTGTGCTATGGGTAATACTTGGGTTGCTAACTGTGATTCCCTAGCCTTGATGTCACATGTATGGGTATGGCTTTGCACCCCAGCCTCTCATCTATTTTACATCTATTATCCCAGTATGGTTGACATTGTGATATATAGTAGGGCCACCATATAAGAAATATGCAAAACCCGCTCCACACTGGTCACACACTCACAACCACCTCTGCACAGGATACAAGTTACACACACACACACACACACACACACACACACACACACACACACACACACACACACACACACACACGAGTCATGTCTGTGAGTAGAACCCACACATAACTAGTTTATTACGCTTCAGCACTGCACAGTTATTGTATGTGCCACGGACATTACTGGAGTACTCCTTCCCCAAAGGTGTATTTCACAATGGATGACATCAGCAGGATTATCAAAGTAGGGCATTTCAAATGTACTGCTAGTGAGTAGCCTAAAATGTATTGCTCCCTACACAGACTGTGAGGCACACACAAAACATCCACAACTGACATGTGTGGGTATGGAACCCCTGACTGAAGTCTATATCACACTACAGCATAGAGCTGTTATAGGACACACCATGGGGATTACTAGAGAACTCATTCCCCAAAGGTATATTTCACAATGGATGACATCAGCAGGATTGCCAAAATAGGGCATTTCAAATGTACTGCGTGTGACTAGCCTATAAATGCATTGCTCCATACACAGACATTGGAAAACACACAAAACATCCAGAACTGCAATGGGTGGGGTTGGAACTCTACCACAATTCTAAATCACACTCCAGCAGTACGCAGTTAGTGGATGTACTACAGAGATTATTAGACTACAACCTTCCCAGAGGTGTATTTCTAGGTTGGTGACATCAGCAGCCTTGCCAAAGTTGATTATATGAATTGTAAGGAGTGTGAGTACTCTAAAAAGCATTGCTCTCTGCACAGTCAGAGACAAATAGACACACACACAATTGTCAAGTCTGGGGTTAGAACACCTAACTAAATACTTTATTACACTACACAGTTATAGGATGTGTAATGGAGAGTTTGTTTGTCTTTTCGGCTTTTCCCAGTTAGGGGTCACCACAGTGGAACTCCCAAATGGAGAGTACTGGGTTATAATCTTCCCGGAGTTGTATTTCTAGGTGGCTGACATCAACAGCCTTGCCAAAGTTGAGTATATGAATTGTAAGGAGTGTGAGTACCCTAAAAAACATTGATTTTTACTCAGTCAGAGACAGACAAATGCACAGAGACACACACACACACACACACACACACACACACACACACACACACACACACACACACAGTTGCCAAGTCTGGGGTTAGAACACCTACCTAACTACTTCAGTTACAGGATGCACTATGGAGATCACTCGGCTACAACCTTCCCAGAGGTGTATTTCTAGGTGGGTGACATCAGCAGCCTTGCCAAAGTTGAGTATATGAATTGTAAGGAGTGCGAGTACCCTAAAAAACATTGCTCTTTATTCAGTCAGACCGACGCACACAAATGCACACAGAAATACACAGTTGCCAAGTCTGGGGTTAGAACATCTACTTAACTACTTTATTACACTACAGCAGTACGCAATTACAGGATGCACTACAGAGATTACTGTGCTACAATGTTCCCGGAGGTGTATTTCTAGGTGGGTGACATCAGCAGCCTTGCCAAAGTTGAGTATATGAATTGTAAGGAGTGTGAGTAGCCTAAAAAGCATTGTTCTCTACACAGTCAGCCATGCACACACTCACACAGTTGCCAAGTCTGGTGTTAGAACTCCTACCTAACTAGTTTATCACATTACAGCAGTACACAGTTATAGGACGCACCATGGAGACAACTGGGCTACAGCTCTCACAAAGGTGTAGTTCACATTGGATAACCTCAGCAGGCTTGTCATGGTAGGGCTATGGTGAGCACGGTGTGTACATGGGCCAGAACCCATTCATCTAGGGGTTGACACACCACATGCGGGCACTCACGGGGTCATATGTCACAGGTACGTCTATACAGCTACTAGATGACTACTTCCTTGCACAGTCATGTTGCACAGCTGGCACATGCATCACATAGTCTGTAATTCTGAAAGATACTGGTGGCTATTATCTGCAGTGGGTGACATCTGCACCTCATGTGTTTGGGGCCCTTTGGCTGAGTGCTGGGTGGGACAGGGCTGGATGGCTCCTTGTCACGGTCAACCTTTTCCACACATCTATGTCCATCTGCCTTTGGCTTATTATAGTGTGTTGTCATTACATATATGTCTGTATTCCTATCCACTGTGTGTGCAAGGCAGGAGTGGTGCATACTCAGATGTGTCTTCACTAAGAACTGCGACTGCCAGACATGTCTGGTCCACTGGTGTTTGCAGACATGGCCTTCATGTGTTTAAGTGTGTGAGCATGCCCAGTATGACCTTTCAGTTTGTTGTTGACTGACATTGCCTTCATTTCTCTGTCAGTATTGCATGTGTGGTTCAAGTCTAGGTAGGTTGTACTGTGGTGCTGATCTTTGTGTTGTACACCGACAGGTAACATGATGTGACTGCAGGGTATCCATCGGTCAGTTGGCATTGACTGTGGCTACATTTCTGCATAGCGGGGGTGGCACCTGACTGTTTCTACATTTCTACACAGGTTTGGGGGGGCCACACCTGACTGTTATGATATTTGTATGTAGGATGAGGGGACACACCTGACTATTTCTACATTTCTACACTGGTTTGGAGGGGCACACCTGACTGTTACTATATTTCTATGTCGGATGGGGGAGGGCACACCTGACTATTTCTACATTTCTACACAGGAGTGAGGGGGGCACACCTGACTGTTACTATAAGTCTATGTAGGATGGGGGGGCCACACCTGACACTTGTACACATTTGCTAGGACTGTACTGGTATGTCAGGTACTCCATTTCAGTCTGTAGTCATACCTATCGTGCTGGCAAGAGGCATACCAGTGTACTATAGATTTTAGCTTTTAATTACCTACATATTAGTTTCTGACTTCCTAGCCTTCACAACTGACATCCAACTGCCTGGCCTGCTGTAGTCTGTCTGTGTAGGCCTGGGGGGGGTTACCCATAAGCTTCATTTAGAGGCCATAGTACAGCATTTGTTTGTGTTTGTCTACACCTGTCCTGCTGGCTGTGACTGTTGTTGGGTATGTGAACCCCCGACTGGCATGTGTGAGTCACTTACCTTGTGGGTGTCCAAGTATTGAGGGTGGTGCTGCAGAGCTGCCTATGTTGGATGCACATAGTACACTCCCTATACATGGTTGAACACAGGTAGTGTCATGTTTGGCATCCCTTTTACTGTATGTGCGAGTCAGAGAGAGGTGTCATTCCCTGGGTCCCTACTGTGTCAGTGCATGTGCTATATGTTGCCTCTTTGCCAAGGCCAGGGCATACTGGGCATGCCTCCTTCTGCCTACTGGGGCAGGCTCAGGTTGTTCCTCCTCCGAGTCACTCTGTGCCTGTGCAGGCCTTGGCAATGCTGGGAGGCTGTCTGGCCCTGCCTCATGCTGTTCCTGCTGCAGCTGTTTCCACAAGATCATATTGTGTAGCATGGCACATACAAGGACAATGTGGGTAAATGTAGGTGGTGAGTACTGCAAGACTCCACCAGATGTGTCCAGGCACTGGAACCATGCCTTGAGCATCCCAAACACATGCTCTATTATGATTCTTGTTTTTGCATGTGCCTCATTATGGAGTTCTTGTTTGGGTATGTGTGCATTTCTGATGGATGTCATCAGCCATGGCTCCAGTGCATATCCAGCATCCCCCACTAGGTGACCGTGTGGGATGTCCTCATTGGCAAATCTCTGGTACAGCTGCATCAGATGCCAGATGTGGGAATCGTGATAGCTTCCAGGGCAGCCAGCACACACATTCATTATTATGCCCCGGGCATTGCACACGACCTGTTAGTTGATGGAGGGGAAGACCTTGCGGTTGATGTAGACCCTACCCCACTCACTGGGTGGTGCTTTGATGCATATGTGCATGCAGTCTATTCCACTTACTACCTCAGGGTATTCTACTATTTGGTGGAAGAGACGCATATTGCTGGCCAATGCCTCATGGGTGTTGGGGATATATATGTGCTCACCGACATGTGCTGACATGGCATCCAGGAACTGGTGTAGTACCCTGGATGCTGATGCTTGTGAAATCCCCATCATATCCCCAGTTGGCCTTTGGAATGTACCTGTAGCTAGTATTCTTAGGCCTACACATACCTTGGTATCCACTGGGATGGGTTCCCTTCTGTTCTGTGTGTGAGGCGTGGCCAGCACAGCTCCACAATTTGCTGTAGGAGGTCCCTGTCCACCCTATAGCTCTCCACTATCTCCAGCTCCTATAGCCCTTGGTAGGTTACCCTGGGTCTGTATACTCTTCTCTGTCTCCTCACTGTCGGTTGCTCGGCAGCATTCACATCATCACCACCCTCAGCCTCTTGCACATGCTGGTTTATGATAGCAAAAGCAGCCCCTAACATTTTTTGTCTTGCTTTCATTTTTGTAAAAGTTCCCTGTTTGTATACAGTGATGGTGCAGAGTTTTTGAGAAAAAACAAGGGGGAAAGTTGTTTGCATAGTTTATAGTGCTGTGCTGGACTGGGCTGGTCTGCTGCCTGTGTAATTGGCTGATTCTGATACATTTCACCTGCCAGCTAAGCTAGTTCTCCTTGATTACTTTCCTACTGCTGTTTTCCCTTCCCATTGCCTTCCTATTTAAGGCCAGGGGCACGCTGCACAAACACAATGCTCAAATGTGTGCAGAGCTGCTATTTCCTGGTTTACGTTTTTTTTCTTTAAAACCCAGTGTGTGGCGTGTACACCCGCTTAGGCTTTGTAAAGAGTGTTAGACAGGTTTAGACACACCCCCTAGCTTAGCTGTGCTAAGCTAGGAGCAGATCCAAGCCACAGGGCTCCAATCCACTTACAGTATGCCTGACACCCCCCCCCCCATGATATCAACTATCACCTAGTCTTGCACCCAGCTATTCATACTCTTACACTGTTGGGACCTGCCTCACATGCTGGGGAAAATTAGGATTCACTATCCTTCCTCTCATTTGCATAGGATTGCCTGCTAATGCATAGTTACATGTCTCACACTGAGCCTCCCCTCTTCGCAACCATTACTCACTGGCCATGTTGTCTTCTGCCAGCCATTGACTTGCATGGCAGAATACTGCTTTTAGTTAGAATGCTTATTTTAGGTTTATTTTCTTATTTTCCCCCGATCCCATTTGCACGCTGCTGCCCTATGCTTAAACAGCCGAGATCTGCAAAAAAAAAAAAAAAAAGTTAAAGTGTTTTTTTTTTTTAATTTTTTTATTGTTTGCAATGCCAATGACCTTACACTTTGCCATTGGCATGCTTCCTCAATGATATGCAGCCTTTATTTGGAAATGTCATAGCTCAATTTCGTATTTTGCAGAAATGTACTCTGTTACCAACCGTGTACATTTCTGCAGATAGCACTAGTCTTGCACGGACTAGTGCAAGCTTCCTGGATTGCAAAATTACCTCATTTGCATGCATTTCTCCTGCAAATGAGGTGATTTGCATACCAGGGCTTAGTCTGTGCATGATTAGTGCAGGAGTTCTCATGCACGCCCCTACAGGCTGTTCCTGGATCACACGGCAGAAATATCACCTGCGTGAGCTCCTGCACTAATCATGCACTCTGTGAAGGGCATAGTGAATCCGGGGTTGTGTCTCTATCTCTGGTGATGAAACAGACTTGGTCAGTGATGTATCTATGTTCTCATTATAGTCACCTCAAGTGAACTGTAAAATAACCCTTCTTGACAGAATAAACATCTTAGCCAAAATCATCAACATCAAATCTACTGAATGTTTATGTTAGCTAAGAATAAGAAAAAAGAAAGAGCTGTTTGAGAAAGAATTAATTAATTAACAACTAATTGATTAATTGATTAATTACATCACCACCTAACCAGATGGTTTAACAAAAATCATAAATAAAAATCCATCAATCCACACACATACAATACATCATTTCTGTATCTTGCCTGTGAATCTGTATGATTGCAAATATAACATAACTTGTTCTTGTTACTTTTGTATGCATTTGTATGAATTTATACATAATATATAACATTCAATATTTTATAGAATGATAAAAAAATATAAAATGAGGTGGATTGTATGTGTGTGGATTGATGGATTTTTATTAATGATTTTTGTTAAACCATCTGGTTAGGTGGTGATGTAATTAATCAATTAATCAATTAGTTTGTATATTTAAAAAGCTGTGGATGTTATACCAAATGACTTTGAAGAAGCCAGTGGTTGAAGCCTGGTGAAAGCGCTTAGTTGTTTGGTTATTTTGTTCTTGGTGGCATATTAAAAGTGGAGACTTTCGTTTATTCTCTGGTGCCTGTTTTTTATTTCTTCTCAATTTTATAAGTTTCCTGATCCGTTTGGATTGTTTTACATTTTATCTTTTCACTGTTGATTTTTAGGAACCAGACCTAAGCCATTAGCCATGCCCTAAGCTGTTGAGTAAACAGCTTAATGGATTAAGGGCAAGGGAGAATAGTAACGGTAACAGAGAGTTATTCTGGAATATCCCCACTTTGAATTTTTATCCCTGGGATAACAATTTGTCCTTTATCATGGCTTAATTACAAAGTGGTCTGCCACTGTTTCATGGTAACTGTAATATAATCAATCAGTGTGGGGTGTATCTTATACATTTTTAAGCACTATTTTATCCATGAATGAGGGATACTATCAAATGCTTTTTTGTAGTCAATCCATGCCATACTCAGAGTTTTCCCCTTTTTACACTTCTCCACTATGACTTTATTTAACAACAACTTAAGTTCATAGGTTCATAAGTTGGCAGTAGGCTATCAATCCCAGGGCCTATACAAGCCTAGCTATAACAATTCCCTGGCTATTTCTTCCCAGAAAATTTATTTCCCTGGTCCCCTTTCTAGCAGGGCAACTGACATGATCCCCAGGGTGAATTTCCTATCTTCCAGCCAATCGTTTAGGTTCCTTTTGAAAAGGGCCAAAGAGGCGCTCTGCTTGACATGTATGGGCAGTCTATTCCAAAGTATGGGAGTCTCTGGGACAGGAACATATCCTTCCAGCATGTTTCGTTCATTGTGATGATTAGGTTTAGATCCCTGGAGCATGTGGCTCTGAGGGATTGGGATTTCTTTAAGTGTAGCATGTCCAACAGCTCTGCATTTGACATGGCCTTGTATGTTAAGCAGAGATCACCTCTGAGTAGACTATATGCGACAGAGTATAGCTGGAGTTTTTTTAGACGGTCAGCATAAGGCATTTGCTTTAGGCCTGTGATTCTTTTAGTGAGGTATTTCTGCGGCCTTTCCAACTGTTGCAGATGTCTTGTGAGGTACATACCAAATGGGGCATTGTACTCTATAATGGGTCTAATGAGGGATGAGTACAGTGGGGCAATGACATCCTTTTTTCTGGATGAAAAGCCCTTAGGGATGAGTTATGCCACATAGAAGGATTTCTTGACTGTTGTGGAAATGTGGTTATCGAAGGTGAGACCACTGTCCACCTGTGTCCCTAAGTCCTTTACACTTTCGGTGTTTAGTGTACTGCCACTTATGTGGTAATTCATGAGTACATGGTTTTCCCAAAGGGGATAACTATACATTTCTTGGCATTGAGCTTGAGCCCATGGCTCTGGCACCAAGCATCTGTCTCTGTAAGGCCCTTTTGTAGAATATCCACATCATTTGGGAACTCGATAATGGCTCCCAGTTTGCAGTCATCTGCGAACTTTATTAGCCAGAGTGCCTTAGTGTTGGCCTGAACTTCAGAGAAGTAGATGCCTAACAAGAGTGGCCCCAGGACTGAACCCTTAGGTACTCCACTTGTCACTTGCCTGGAGCTGGATTTGGAGTCGGCTACTTTTACAGTGTGGGTTCTGTCAGTAAGCCAGTTGGCAACCTATTGAGTGACATAGGGATTAATGCCCAGGTTAGTAAGTTTATCTATGATTCAAGAGTGGGGGATGGTGTCAAAGACCATGGCGAGGTTCAGATAGACTGTGTGGACTGCCTTACCCTCATTCATGACTCTGGAGACTGATTCAAAGAAGTCAATTAGGTTGAGGAGACAAGATTGGCCCTTCACAAAACCAAACTGGGTGGGGTCCAGTGTTTCAAGGTTGCCAATGTCTTTGTTTATAAGTTCCATGATAATGCATTCCATGGCTTTGCAGATCAGGCTCGTCAGACTGATGGGATCATAGTTCCCGGTATCCAGGGTGGATCCCCCCATGTGGAGTGGGATAACTGTAGCTGTGTGCCACTCATTGGGTATGAAGCTTGAGGTGAGGCTATGATTAAACATCACACTTAGGTGGGGTGCCAGTTCATTTTGTAGTTCATGTAGTACATAGCTGGGGATGTCATCTGGTCCCTTGGATGCTGTATTCTTAGCTTTGGAGAGTGAGTTTTGTACCTGTGGCCATGATTACCAGAATTTGGCAATCATTTGGTATTGAGATGGGCCCTTTAGGGGGTGAGAGGGGGGGTGAAGCTGGCACTGAATCGATCTGCCAGGATATTGGCAATATCCTTAGGATCAGTATATTTAATGCCATTCTGTTGTAGCTCAGAGCAGATTTGAGAATTGTCATTTAGATTCTTGACATAAATATAGAATGACTTGTGGTTGTCATTAGAATCTTTGGCAATTTTATTTTTGTAACTAGCTTTGGAGGATTTTATGAGGGATCTCAGCTTCTTACTGAGGCTGGTAAGGGAGTTTTTTGTATCCTGGGATTTTCCTCTTTTCTGCAACAGTTTCTTCCTTCTGTTGTATAGTTTGTTTATGGCAGGGGACCACCAGATTGGCTTCCTTTTTTTGGAGGAGAACGTCTTGGTTCTATTTGGAATGGCACAATTTATGCACGAGTGGATGTGCACATATAGTGCTTTGGTGTAGGATTCAGCAGTTGAACTTTCAGTTCCCGCCTACATGAGCGTCATGAAGTTTGTCACTTCTGAATTGAGTAGCATGAAGTTGGGTTTGGAGAAGATTTTTATGGAGGTTTCACTACTGGGGGGGTGGGATGTGGACATCAATGGTGATTAGCTTATGGTCAGACCTGACCAACAAGAGGGTAACCACTGGTTTGGAGTATCGATCTCCCATGTTGGTAATGACCAGGTCAAGGATATTTGAGCTCCTGGTGGGACTATGGATTAGTTGATCCAGGGCTTTGGAATTTATGAAATCCAAGAACCTTTGTTCCATATGACTTTCTTTTATTGCCCTTTTGTTCTACTGCCATAATTGAGTTTTTTTCTAAATGACTATAAAATCTGTTGGCATCAATTCCCGTAGTTTATATGGTGTTGGAAGACAAGTTATTGGTCTATAATTTTTAAGATAGCTTGCAGGTTCACTCAAATAGGAGCATTGTTTTTCCTGTTGCTAGACAGGTTGGTGTCTGTCCTGGGTGTGCATATAAATAGTTCTTACTCATGGCTAAATCTTTATGCAAAGATGTTAATACTTTTAACCAGAAGTTAGGTATTGCATCTGGGCCTGGGGTTTTCCAATTAGAGGCTTTTCTTATCTTTGTTTTAATCACTTCATCCCATTTAATATCCTGTACCTTTAAACTTCTTATTCTTTCTTTTATTTCTTCTATCCATTTAGCATCTTTGTTATGTTCCAAAGAATCTTCATAGATACTACTCCAAAATGTATCTATTTCTTCTTTTTTTGGCGGTCTTTCAATTCCTTTTACCTTATTTCCCAGTTCTCTATAAAACCTTTTTGGGTCATCAATAAATTCCTTACTTTGCACTTTTCCTTTATATTTATGGTTCAACTAGAAAAGAAAAAACAGCAAATGCACTGTGTGCAAAATTCCGTCTCTGTGTCTTGGAAATTCACCTCTATTCAATGCTCATAACAGTCCACAACACCTTCAATGAAACCAGGTAGAAGTGAATAAAAGTTTATTGTAATGCCAACAAACAAAGAATGGTTAAGCGCTTTCACTTGAATACAACAAGCTTATTTTCTGTTTAGTAATGTACTATTAGAGATGATTTTAATAAGCTTAGTAAAGTTTTTCAAGGTAAAGTTTAGACTCAGATGGTTTACCTATGAGTGATCGATGATTTGATTTTTGCTCACCATTTGCTAAAAATATATTTTTGAAAACAGTGATCTGAAAATCTATTAAAACAGAAAAAAAATGCTGCATAGAGGAAGCCCCCACAATCACATTATGACCTATACCAGTTCCATGGTCATTCCAGAGTGGAACCCCCAAAAGAGCACAACTAGCTTATGCACTACAAAACATTACAGTGAAACTCACAGCTACATTAAAATTGAACACAAAAAACAACCATCTAAACAGACAGCAATGACTCATGGATAAACTAATTGGTATGTAAAATACAATTGTAATACCTTTAACATCAAGAATAACTCAGAATAATAACTCCTTTTCATAGAGGAATTGCGGAACATCTATGGTGAAAAATTGGAGATTTCAAGTAGAAGTATGTAGGCTCTGGAGCAGAGTATAAAAGTATGAGTATAAATTAAATTCGTCTAGATACTTCTCATGGTAATCTAAATTTCAAGACTATTCTGTCAATCATTAATTCCTTAGAGGTTTATTTTTACCTTTAATTTCTATGCTAAGCATTAAACATTTGAACATTCGAAGCTGGGAAATCAGTCAATACAGGCTGCAAAAAGTGTAGGAAAAGTGGTTGTAATGGACTTACAGGTTTGGAAATGTTAAAATATCCTGTGTATGAGTACAAGCACTTATTATTAACATTTGCTTACAAAGCCAGGTAATGTGTAACAAAGATATGAACATTTTTGGCCTCAATTTCATTAAGGCCCATGACAATATTCTGGAAGGTTAACTTCCAGGGTTGCACTGCAGTATGCATCAGAAAAAAACTGTACAGATGGTCACTGTGCATACTATGCTACATAATATGTTAACACTAAAGTACAGTGAACTGCCAGTAGATCACAAGGAATGAAGTTACATGCCACCACTGCATGGGTGATGCAGGCTGTGGTAGTATGACTGAGCACTAGAAACACAGCAAAGTCTGGTTCACAACTATGAGCTATAACAAGCTATGTGCACATATGTACAAAGACCAATATGTGACAGCTAGCAAGGTATGATTAGTGTCCATTAACATGACCTAATAGACACATTCATACATGTGACCTGTACATATTGCTATCATATATACTTACATTCATATAATGCAGTTAAATATATATACAGCAGACACAACAGACAAGCACAGCTCTGTAAGTATATGGCATATGAACAGGAAATGTGTATACTATCACAATGTCACAATACACTCATCAATACATTGTCAGTGCATATGTAAGAAAATACCCAGGGGTATGCTGTGTTTATCCTTGCTGTATTGTGTGCCAGACTGCCAAGAGATGTGTGACTTGGTACACACACACACACACACACACACACACACACACACACACACACACACACACACACACACACACACACACCAGTAACCATGAAGGTATCTACAGACATATGGCAAAAAAAGGAATATTGAGCATATATAGACATGCAAGGAGGCTGTGTATATGTAGTATGTTGGAAATAGTACAATAATATATGTATATGTAGTATGTTGGAAGTAGTACAATGACATATGTGCATGTAGTTTGTTGGAAGCAGTACAATGATATATGTGTATGTAATATGGTGGATGTAGTACAATGATATACAATGATATATGTCTATGTAGTATGTTGGAAGAAGTAAAATGATATATGTCTATGTAGCATGTTGGAAGTAGTACAATGATATATGTATCTGTAGTATGTTGAAAGTAGTACAATTATATATGTCTATGTAGTATGTTGGAAGTAGTACAATGATATATGTATATGTAGTATGTTAGAAGTAGTACAATGATATATGTCTATGTAGTATGTTGGAAGTAGTACAATGATATATGTCTATGTAGTATGTTGGAAGTAGTACAATGATATATGTCTATGTAGTGTGTTGGTAGTAGTACAATGATATATATATATATATATATATATATATATATATATATATATATATATATATATATATATATATATGCAGTATGTTGGAAGTAGTACAATGGTATATGTATATGTAGTGTGTTGGTAGTAGTACAATGATATCTGTACATGCAGTATGTTAGAAGTAGTACAATGATAACATGTTGCAGACAAATGATGGGGTTATAGGTAAGCCAGCAGGAGTGAAACACATTTCACATGAGTATAACCATCCACAATGTGCAGGGAAGACATAATATGCACTAATACAGCCTATTAAATGACTCATGAGAAAACTACCAAGGGGTCACAAGAGCCACATAGACATGAAAGTGTGGCAGCTGAACAAAACTAACCAGCAGGAATACGTGTATACCTGTGCACACTGTCACAGTCAACTTTACCATGAGAGACAGGAGGATGTCACTATCAACAGGGAGAACTTGTCAGCACAGGCAGATATATGCAATTAAGTGAGCACAGGTAGACATTAAACATGGAATATATATGGAGTTGCACAGATAAATATGCTAAGCACAGCAATGCATGGGAGTATCGCACACAGCATGTACACATACAATGTGGTAGCAGACAGTATCCATATTATGCAGACAGTATTCATGTTATGCAAACAACAAGTGTTCCTAAAATACACTAGTGATGTACAACAGATAGATATCTGGACAGTATATAAAGGCAAACAGATAACAATGTGAGTGTAGTGTAGCAGCACAGGTACAGTGCATAAGGCTATGGCACACAAACAAGAAATATATTAGTGCAATGATACCAAACACCGTACACACAGAATATATACACTGGTTTGCCACAAATATCCAGAAAATCACAAATTGTATGAGGAACAGACCAAATGTATGAGGCAAAAATCTGGACATTCTGTGAAAATCTGTAGAGTTGAGAGGTATGCCACCAAAACATTCACATGACATCCAATGGATGCCATGAGCTCTACATGGCTCCATTAGAGACTGTCATGCAGCCCAGCCAATAGTGTGTTATACAGTCAACAGCTGCCACCAAGGTATTGTGGGGTGAATCAGTGCATTGATGCACCCATACATTACAAGCAGAGACCTAGAGGGATGTAGCCATATTCATTAGCTGTGTGTTCAGAGTTAACTCTGTGCACAGTGCCTGTCCACTTACCATGTGTCCTAGCAGTGCTGAGACTAGCATCTTTGGTCCATGTCCATACTGTGCAGTTTGTCCTCACCTCATGTGGCATGAGTTACATAGGTTGCAGACAAGGCTTTATCCTCAGTGACATACAGCCACACTTAACTGTTTAATTTCTTTTAGAAAAGTGCATAACAATCAGGAAAATTAGAAACATTTAAATGTTGTGGTTGTGTGAGGTGTCATTGTGTATGAGTTGAGATGAGTAATTCTGAAACATACATTACAGAGTTCACACTGAAATGTGCATTTACAAATTCTGCACTTAACATATAATGTCAGATGCAGTGGGCAGTACTGCTAAAAAACATACCATCCTGAATTGCTGTCATGTCCAGTGCTGGTGAACATCAATTCATCCTGTGCTGCTGTATCTCTGTATAAGGTACAGAATGTAATAGCAACGCTCAAGCAGATAGATATTATCACACCTAAAAACAATGAACAAATTAATTAATGAATAAATAAATATTGCTAAACTTAAACTGAAACTGTTTTTAATTTGTAAATCATTTATTTTTTTTATTTCTTTACACAAAATTGAAAGAATCTGTTTGCTGGACTTTAAATGACATAAACAGTTTAAGTTTATCTTTTTTTTAATGTGAACTGAGGGTGATGCTCATTCTGTGTTGATATAATTGAATAGAGCCATGATTATTTAAGTGCATTTGTATATGTGTGTGAGAGTGTGTTGCATATGTGTTTGCACTTGTGTTTTGTGTTTCTCTGTGGGTTGGGAGGCTGATTTCACTTAAGATCAACCATATGAGATAAATGGCTGTGCCTATAGATTTGATTCTCAAATCACTTAAGAAAAGAACACTGCCTGCTTAATGTATTTTTCTCATTAGTTACACAGTGGTATTTAGAATCATTCATAATACCATACTGCAGCACTAAGTATCAATAATCTCATAGCTGAAATCTGCCCAGTGCTGCTTAGTTATGTATTAGCACAAGCACAACGCCAACATTTATAGAAAAGGGCTGCATTGTAATTAGAGCAGCCACGTTGCTGGTAGAAGCTGCTCAGCTGAATATTAATCTGGCCATGCTATAAGCAATCATGCGAGTAAGGTGGAGTGACCATAGCTACGTGCATTCACTTGTGCTATAAAGTACACCATACTGGCAAAACTGACAGTGGGAACAAGCAGCAAAACTCCTGCAAAGTAAAGTATCACCTCGGTTTATTATATAAATGGGAGGGAAAGTAGGGCAGAAAAGCTGAAAATAGGGAATAGCAAGCAGAAGATCACATGCAAGGGTAAACTTAAGGAATGATAGATAAAAAGGAATTTTTTTTTCTGTGACAGGTGCTTATTTTATATTTTTTAAGAAGTGTAGCTGGGGAATGTGACAAGGACCTTGTGAGGATAGAAGGAATAATGAAGGTAGCAGGAGCAGACAAACAAACAAATAAACATAAAATTTAGGCACAGACAGGGTGCTATGGACACAAGAGATGAGTACAGCAGTGCTACCGAATAGTCATACAAAGAGAACACAAATGAGGATAGGGAAGTTTGCACTGCAAGCAATGTACGGGAATGACACATAAAGGAGAGGAATGCCATGATGGAGAACTGGGCACAATGCAGGCATGATACAGGGACCTGTCTGATTGGTCCAGAAGATATCTATCTAAGACATCTTGTAATGAGCAGAAAGTGCCTCTGTTGGCCCAATGTTTAGGACTAGCCAGTGCCATGACTCTTTTAGACATAACAGGAAGTGCTCTATTGGCCTGATCTGGGTGTCTAATTGCCAACATAATTCAGATACAACCATCTGCTGCACCTAATGCCTGATGACCAAGGAGGGCCCCTTTTGCTCTCTCTCAGAAAATGTACCTCCTCCCATCTTTTCCTGAGAGTTGCTCATGGAGGCCACCAATGCGTCCTTTATGTGTCTTCAGCAGGGTGTCCTTCATCCTTCTGCAAAAAAGCAAGCCTGATGATTGTTGGTGACCAGCATCAAGCACATCAGCTGGCACAGATCTTAGTAACTTCCACCACTTTGCAGTCTGCATCACACCTGAATAAGTATGAGAAAAAAACAGTTACAAGAACAAGCAAGAAACACCTGATGGGATGAAATAGCATAGAAACATTGACACAGTACAGCAAAATACCATTTCAGCTCATTTTATAAATGGGGGTGGGGGGATAAAAAGGTAGAAAATGGGTAATGGCACAGTACTGCAAGAAGGTGAACATTGATAGCATCCCCATTGCTGCTATCAGTGTGGAACAGGGTAGAAATGGCCATAGCACAAAAGCAGACAGGAATGTGGCCACCTAATGAAGGTGGGGAGCAGCTGGTTGAAGTTCAGCATGACAGCATGACGGAGAACATAACTAAAGGGTATGAAAGGTAAATGTCCAGCTGTGTGGGGACTCACCATGACAAGACAACATTGCATTTGGGCATGACAGGTAACTGTCCTGTGGGGGGGGGGTCATAATATGGCCTTTGCATACACACACTGCAATACATGCTACAGGGGAATCAATGGCCACTGTACATAGGTCAAGGCATGACTGTTTGTATATAGGGAGGGGACAGGCACAGGAAGTGTACAGCTTTACTAACCTTCATCACATTGGTGTAAGAAAGTGAACAGTGATAACATGCTTATCAGTGCTATCACTATGGGACAGGGTGGGAATGGTCATATCACAGGATTAGACAAGTTTGTAGTCACCAAATAAAAGAAGGGGCAGTGTTGAGATATACACATCAGCCAAGAATAGTCATGCACATGCGTGCGTGCACACACACACGCACATGCATGAGCACACACATGTACATACTGTCTGACATGCATAATGTACAGGTGTATAGGTCTTGTCATGTGTCCAAAAGAGTGGCAATGGCTGGAAAATTTCACCACACAGAAGTACTTGTTATTACAAGGCCCTACGTAAGCGTAGAATGGCAATCTTGTATACAAAGGTAAACTGACAAAGATTTCCAGGACCAGGTGTGAACGGAAGTGGGTGCAGTGCTGTGGGTGGTCATAATAGGGCACTGCTACTGGTCTATAACAGGGGTCACTGATATAATGTTTAGAATAAAATGCAAGACATCACAAGGGACACATCCATACCTCTCAACTGCCCAGATTTATGCAGAATGTCCAGATTTTTGCCTCATTGCTATGGCGTCTTCCACATAAAACGTGTAATTTTCTGCCAAATCAATGAGCATTGAAATCACAAAATATTGACAGACATTTGAGTTTCAGACTTTTTATTTTTCAGAAAATGCATGGTGACACAAAACATTTTTTAGCAACTTTCTAAGTTTATAAGCACGATATTTAAAGTTTTCCCCTATTTTTGGCTTTTCTGACCCCTAATTATTTTTTGACTTTGTCCAGATATCTTGTGCTAAGAGGTTGAGAGGTATGGACAGATCTCCTACAAGTGGTGAGCAACCACTACACAGAAGTGGCTCGAGGAAATGGAAGAGTTTCTCGTAATCCTGTCCATAGTGCTGAGCAAATCCTCATACCTGGCAGCACCTTGGATGTGGAATCTGACTTGACAGTGACTACCCTTGTCTGTAGGGTGTACACCTGGTTAGTATTACACACTGAAGGTACACACTGCATGTGCAACACCTATCATATTTCAGGATTGTAGCTATGGCACACTGCTTAAGTGGGTACATATATACCCACTTGTTATTCCTGTAACTAGCATGTGCAAGAGTGCATGACAGTAGTTAGAGGGAGTGAGGCATTTGTTCCAGCACTACCATTGGTATGGTATCTCATATTTTCCACTAGAAGGGGTTTTAATACAACATGATCTCTGTTGAAGTGACACCCTAACCCCATGTGCAAAAATGGGGAAAAAGGGGTTGTGGATGGATGGATGATGGAACATGCATGATGGAAGCAGGTCACCCATGGCTGACAATGATGGCAATATACATATAGCACAGTAGCACTGTAGCAATATTCAAACTGGATGGTAAGCATACCTCCTCCTCCTCCACATATGAGGAGGTGTTGGAGGGGCAGACCAAACTTCCAACATCAGCTGTGGTAAGTACTAGCATCCTGTCAAAGTAAGCCACCCATTATGCTTCACAGGAAAGACTACCACAATTGGTATCCATCAGTTGCACTTGCCTGTGATACTGTGCACACCTACCATTGCAGAGAGGTCTATTGGTGGCCATCACTGCCACTGCTTCAAGTCTTTCCCTGGTGTGGGTACCACATTTGGCATCAATCAGTTAATGTGCAGGCCAATAATCCAGGAACAGTCAGCTGTTGCATACATCACAGATGAGATTTTGATCACTTTGCGCAAACAGCATGAGGGCATGCAATCATTGTATGGACTTTTAGAGAAGCTGCAATGCCTGCAGAGTGATGTAGCACATTATAGACATGGAGCCAACACACATGCCCATGACAATGGTAGCCAACATAGTACTGATTTGTGCATCGATGATCCAGATTGCAACTACCCTCTCTTATACATCTGCATACCTTATCTCTGCATACCATACTAGCTGTGGATGTGCATGGGTCTGGATTCAGGGTACATCATCACAAGCCAAGCTTAGATATATATCACACTCACTGTTCTAGAGATTATATTGCTGTTACTCTTGGCCACATCTGTAATGACATAGCCAAAGAAGCTCACCAGGCTTCATCCTGGGATTCCTCACCCATACCTCTTTACCTGCAGACATTGCAAATAGGAGCAAAGATAAAAAAATAAAGGATAAAAAATGCCACAGTGGAAGAAGATACCAGTGGAAGCCAACAATAAAGATCCAAAAGTTCCAATAAATCCACAGGATACACCAAGGCAGATGTGATGAAACTATTTTAATGAACGATAAGCCCTTTCATGCTCTCGTGAGCACTTCTTCAGACCATATAAAATTACATTTCAAATACACAGCTTAAATAGTACACAGAATTACAAACAAACCTATCACAAGATAAAATCACTTAAATAGTCTCCGCCTCTTAAGAAAAGGTTTCAAAGGGATAGAAGTGTTTAACCCTGGTGGTACATTACTATGTAGCTTAATGATCCAACTGCTCTCTCTCTCTTCTAAAATATTGGTAGAGTCTCCTAATCTACTGCCAGGTTTTAACTGTTCCAGTACTCTAAACATGAATGTATGTGTAGGATCTGTATTCATCACATGACTAGCTAGGGCATTTCTAGAGTCGGTAAATTTAAGCTGTGTATTTGAAATGTAATTTTATATGGTCTGAAGAAGTGCTCACGAGAGCATGAAAGCGCTTACCGTTCATTAAACTAGTTTCGTCACATCTGCCTTGGTGTATCCTGTGGATTTATTGGAACTTTTAGGAGCAAAGGTACTTGAAAAGTAGGTACATATAGCCATGTAGCCAAATATCTGGACATATAATTAACATAAAATTTGAATACCAAATAGCACATACCTCTTCCTGCTTCAAGTAGGAATGCGAACTGTCTTCTAAACATTTACCATACAAGGTAATTTATTTTTGCTTCTGATAAAGGGAGATACAAGATATTTGTCCTCTTTCTTTAAATAATGGAGCCAGTAGTATGTTGATCAGGTAGTGTGTTTTTCTAAGTATAAGACAGCTTCAAAAATCATGTGTGATAAAGGTGGATTCAGAAAATTGTGTGAAAGGGAAACTCAAGCTCCAAAACTGAGGCACCCCTCAAAATAGGTACATTGTGCACAGGGGTATATGAGGCCTGAAAATAGGAATGTTCCTTCAAAATAGGGGATTTGAGAGTACTGTGTTCGCAAAGTTGGCCACTCTGGTTCATAGAGTTCCAAACCCTTTGTAATGCCATTGGCTGACAGAACGCCATGCTTAGCCATGGTTATTGCAATGGTCATGAACACCATCTGGTTATTGTCTGCCAATATTAAGCATCACAGTGGGTTACCATACATGATCCCAAAGTACTATAGTATCCCTTATATAGAAATTAGACACAATCCAGCCCTGAAACTACATGGCCATATGGTACTCCTGGATAGCATTCATGACATGGCAGTCCCACCTACCCCCAGTGAATGCATTCCCTGACTCCCCCCAATTTTCCATCTAACTGCATCCACCTCCCATGACCCTTACCTCCATAATAGCATTGCTGTCCTCTGCCACTGTGTCCAACACTATCTGTCAAAATGATGACAAGGTGAGATAATGCATGTATCAGATTTCTTTATCATGGCCCATAGCTGAGGACAAGACACTGCCTCTTTGCTAGTGACATAATATATTGCATCTGGCTCTGTCTTGCATGGGGGTGACACTGCAGAAACTTTGTCTGACAAGCCTATGACTGCTACCTTATCGGCTTCTGCATCAGGTCTCTCAGAAAGTACAGAGTTCCCAAAGTAGGGAGAACCAGGTAGAGTGGAAGACATCTGAAGAAAAAATATGGACATGGGAAATAAAAGAGATTTAATATGGTGCAAAATTTATGCAAATGAGAAAGCAAAAAGAATTAATACAAAAAAGCAGCACCAAATGAGGTTGGGTAACAAACCAGTTTGTCCAGGGACATCTTCAGAAGGGGGTTAGATAACTATACTAGTGGGAGTTAAGAATATGGGGGGTGAAAGGGTTACTTTTGGAGGTGTGATGATTGGAAGTAAATGAGGAAAATGGAGTAGAGGCTTAAGGAGTTTAGGCAAGTGTAGCTGGGTAAGGAATCACATGTTGGTGTGAACTTGCTATTTGCAAGTTCGGCATCCAAGATGACCTGTAGGTGTTGGTGTGGTCAGGTAGGCTTTGGAATGGTTGCATATGGAAGAGGTGGGTAGTGCTTACTAACCAAGATTTAGTAGTGTGTTTTTTTTTTCTCTTCTGCTTGTTTGTCTGGGGTTGTGTCATTATTGCTTGTGTTGCTCGCATTCTGTTGGGAGTTGGGAGTGAGTTGAGGGTAAGCCAGAGTGATCTGAGTTTTGTGGAGCCTCTCTGTGGTTTTGGTTGATGGAGCTTGGGGTTGGAGCATGCTTCTCAATGGTGCAGTTTTGTATTGAAGGTCCACACTTTGCCTCATAATTTTACTCTGTTTACATGGCATTGCAGTTGTGGTAAAGTAGTGACAACTCATTACATTTTAAAAGGATACCCACGTTGTGCTAATGTAAAATCCGTTGTTTTAACAGCTGTTAATTTTGTAAGAAGGATACTTAAATGGATCTGTTTTTGGTCTGGGTTCTGCCCTTAGCAATGGCTTTGTTCCATTTTCTCCCTCTGGGGCAATTGCAGAGTTTGGTTACAGGAGTGCAGGTTCGTTGCTGGAGTTTTCCCAGCCATGGTTGCTGGGGAGGCATGGTGGGCTCTGTAGTGGGAGCTGTGCCTTGTGGTTCCAGTTTTATGTGTGCCAGCTGGTGTACGTTAGGCTCGAGGCACACTCAGACAATGTGGGGGCATTGGGAATGCTTAGTGTGGTTTGAGGCTTCTCAAAAAAAAAAAGTGGGGATGGTTGTCAGCCAGTGGTTTAATCGTGGTAGAGGGGATGCAGGGACAGGCTCATGGGTGCGCTGCCCAGGGGCAGCTCGTGGCATCGGACTGCCGGACTGCAGCCCCCTCAGCAAAAAAAAAGAAAAAGTACCTTTTGTTTTGTTGTGTAGAAATAGTGACAGTATTTTTTTTTTGTTTACTTTGTCTCCGAGCCCGCGACTCGGCAAGTACACGCATGCGCACTTTAACCACCTCGGGTTGCGGCGGTTTTAAATAAAGACTTTTTTTTTGTTTTTATTGCAGCCCGGTGAACTAATTAAGGCATCAGTATGATGCCCAGCAGTCTATGTGGTTCCAAACCGCATAGAATTGGAAGGAGTTTGGACGGTGACGTCCGCAGGCACGTACATGATGTGCTTGGGCTAAATGCTGCTGATTGGTTGTCGCTCTCTTCCCGGGCTTTATGTGCTGGGAAAAGAGCAAGAATCAAGCAGTTTCAGTTGTGATTCGTGATTGTGACTGAGTTGGAAGGTCAAACTCAAAAAGTATAAAGAGGATTTACCTATTTTTATATTTTATTTTTTTTGGGCTGCCTAAACTATATTAATTTTTGACAGCTGTGTGCTGAGTGATTGCTGAAGAAGAAAAGTGAAGAAAGAAAGTAGAACAATAAGTTATTAGAAGAAGGAAGAAGAAGAAGAAGAAGAAGAAGAAGAACAGAGTACAGTACAGAGAGTTTTCTTCTTGGTGGTATGTTTATACATTTTATTTTTTATTGTCCCAGATTTGATTTCTCAGTTTGCTGGATAGCCTTATCTGGATTATCAAAGTCATCATTTTGCCATTCTAGTACCCTTTTTAACATCATAGGAAAGGACAGCTTTAATTTAATTTAATTTTTCTTTCTTTATATATACTCCCTCTTTGCTTCAATTAATTGCATTCAGTGCTCTAAATTCATTGAAATACTCAAGCTCTACAAATACTGGATATTTAACCACCCATCACCAGCCACTGCTGTGGTTGCAATATAATCTCCACAGTATTTGCTTTTTTCTCTTAATATAATGTAAACCACCACCAAAACTAGCCTTTTTCATGTTTTTTAACATTTTTAACTCAGTGGAACTCCTGAACGCATGCACCCTCTCACCATAATTTTGTACTTTAATGTCTATAGCACCTACTGAATGTAATACTTAAATTGGTTGACCATACTTTATTTTGAAACTCTACCAGAAAAATCTTAGCATTCAGTAAAACATAATATTCCAAGTAGTTCTTAAAAGAATTGATATGAGGTATAGCTGAGAAGATACATTCCTGTTGTTTATGTATTTATGCATTCATTTGAATGAAGTAAAACTTCTGAAGTGTACAGTTTTTGCCATTCAGACAGCTGTAATCAGAGGTGTAGCTAAGGTGGGGTAAAGGGGGAGACACTCCAGGCACAAAGTGTTAGAGGGCATGATCAGCAGATCCTAATCAGTCTTCAGTGCATTACCGGAATCAAAAACTGATACAGCATTTGCAGTCCTAATTGAAAGACTGTCACACTCTGTGCGTGCATAAACTGAAGCAGTTTAAAAGGAGAAGATATCTATTTTTTTTTTGGTTGAGATAGTTAAGGGTTGCCAGATAAGAGGATGGTACCAGGCACAAGACTAGCTGGCTGCACCTCTTGATGTAATTGTTGATTGGTGGTCAACATACCTCTCAAGTGCTTAGATTTAGGCATAGTGCTATGTTTTTGGCCCTCATATTGAGACTTGCTCTTGCTAGATTCACTGATTTTCTTCTAAAGTTAGACCTGATTATGAGGATATACCCAATTAAATAAATAAATCTAGCCTATACACAGATTCCCCATCACTTTCTATATAGGATCCTGTACAAGAATAACTTGTATTGTGAAAACTAAGAAAGTACTACTCTTTCTGATTGCCTATAATAATTCTTAAAGGTCAGTGCTATGATTTTTAATGCAAAGAGATTCAGATGTATGATGGTCAGATCGTGTGTGTTGAGCTGTACACACATTTGCAGACTGCCTCTGATTTTGCATCATATTTTTATACGTTCCTCATAACATTTGTGTAGGGGATAGGTATTTCAGGTGTGCATGTATTTATTTAGAGCATCATCGGGTGGATGGAGCTGTGTGTGTGTGTGTGTGTGTAAAATGCCCCAGTTACTATATACTGGTGGCTAGAGAACAAATGGTGTTGGGTAGAGATACTCAGGCTTGAACCCTGTACCTTGTATGCAGGTGTTAAGGACCTGAATTCCCTACCCACCACCATTTGTAAAAAAAAATTGCAGATTTTTGCCTCATATTTGATTTGATCTGTTCCTCATAATATCTGTGGTTTCTAAATATTACAATGCTTGATATTTGATGGTGCAGTGGTAGTATTGTTGCTTTATGGCTGCAGGTTCTCAGGTTTGATTCTTGGCTGGGGTGCCTTCTTTGTGGAGTCTGCATCTTCTCCCTGTGTTTGTGTGGATTTGCTTTTGTGTCCTCCCATGTTATAAAGACATGTCTGTATTATTTCTTCCTGGGCCTCTGCTGAAAACAGTTTTTTTGTTCCAAGTCAGATTGTCCTGATTAACAAATGTTAAATAAAATTGACAGGCATTTGAATTTCAGACTTCATATTCTTCAGAAAATACATAGTAACACAATCTTTTATTCTAGCAATTTTCTAAGTTTATAAGATGAATATTTGAAATTTGTCTTTATTTTTGGGACTGTATTACCCCCTTATTGGCTTTGTCCAGGTTTTTTGTGCTAAGGTTGACAACTATGGCAAGAACTAAATTCACTGAATATGTCTGAGGGCTGTATTCCCTCATTACTGGGTTTGTTCAGGTGTTTTGTGCTAAGAGGTTGACAGCTATGGTGAGAACTGAATTCATTAAATGATAGCCATTTAAGTTTCAGTCTTCCTCTCTTTCACAAAGCAGCTGATATGGCATAGTGGTATGTTGCTCTGACTGTTTTGCACAGGGACCTTGGCAGTAAAATGTATGGTGGTAACACAGCATTTTTCTTTCACAAAGCAGGTGATTTGGCATAGTGGTATGTTGCTCTGGCTCTTTTGCACATGGACCTTGGCAGTAAAATGTATGGTGATAACAGCATTTTCTACAACTTTCCAAGATTATACAAGCAATGTTTAATGTGTCCCTGTTTTTTGGCCATTGAGCCCCCCCCCCAATAAATTTGGCTTTTTCCAGATTTCTTGTGCTGCGAAGTTGAGATGCAGTTGAGTATTGAGTAGATTTTACAAGGAGCTGAGAGCTTCAGGGGAAGAGAAGTTTAGTGCTGCTTATGGAAAGTCAACTTGCAATGTTAATAGCACAACAGGTTGTGTATTTGCTTCTAATGCAGAAGGTTGTAGGTTCTTCTCCCACAAGGGGTGAATGCTGCTGTACTGAAAAAGTTAAGATACTATCAGCCTGTTATCTGTTTGCCATCCATTTCCTATTGCAATATTACTAGCTTATCATTTTTAATGTAATATAGGCAATTTATTCCTCAGGGGCATCAGACACTTTATTTTTCGATGAAACCATGAAATATAAAGGTTTTTCCTAGCAGCAACCTCTTCATTAGTTACAGATTTATTTAATGTTGAATTATTTAGATGACTTTTTTACTTCAGAGATTGTGCATATTTACTGATAATGGTGGACTCTAGAATTGTGCATATTTACTGATAATGGTGGACTGTAGAAGTTTGAGTAGACTTTTATGATGGAAATGTTCTGAATTGGGTAGTTTTGTCATTATTGGTGCATGCATTTTGTTTCATTGTTACTGGAAAAATGTTCAAAACAATATATCAAAGAGCACATGTATGTTTCATATGCAAGGGGTCTATGATTTGAAAACAGCCCAGAATTAATCTTTATCTGCCACTGGTAAAATGTATTTTCTTTGAATGTGGGTTTCAATGCTGTTTCAATGAATGTGAGTTTCAAGGGCAGAGAAGTTTTAATGCTATGTTTGTTTAGCAGATGTCTTAGTGTTTGTGCTGTAAAATGCAAAATAAAACTTTCAAATGAAATCCAAATCATCATAAAAGTAAATCAGTATGCACATTAGTGTTTATGGTAAATGGAGTGAAATAGCCAAGTAATGGTTTATTGGAATGGCTCCAGGAGGAGGCTCCATTTGACCATGATTTTGTGAGGGGGAAGGGCGGCAAACTTAGACAGCCCCAGCTGAACTACACCTCCCAACTGTCCAGATTCTCAAAGAATGAGTAGATTTTTGCTTCTTATTTTTGGTTTGTTCCTCATAAAGTTTGTGGCAAATCATTTAGGAATTAAGTCACTAAATAATGACACACTGAGTTTCAGACTTCATAACCAATGCATGCTAAAGTAAGACTTGTTGTTCTATCAACTGTCTCAGTTTATACAAGAGCAATTTTTAGTACTGTTTATATGTTCCCCCAATATATTTGGCCTTGTCCAGATTTATTGCATTAACAGGTTGAAAGTTACATGCAAATAAATTGCTTTATAGAATTAGGCATAGCCAAATCTGATTTTTGGCTCAAAATGTTGCTCTTCCCCTAATAATCCCTCTGCAAAATAGCAATTTTGGAAGAAAACATGTAGGGTTTACAATTAAGAAATGACTGTAATCATAGTTATACATTACTTTTATTTCAGAAATGCATGTAGATTATTTTATTTTGTCAGCTGCTCAAGTTAGCAGTACTAATATTAAAGTGTCCCTTCTTTGACAGGTTCCCAGCTGTATTGTGTGGCTATTTTATATTTTTACATCACATTTTGGTCCATTTTTCATAAAATTGTGTTTTTTTGGCAAATTAGTGACAAATCATTAAAGACTAAAGTTAGAAAATAATGACAGACATTTGAGTTTCAGATTTCATACCATTCAGAAAATTCATACTAATGCAAGACCTATTCTATTATCTTTCTAAGTTTATAACAGCAATATTTTTAAAAATTGCCCTTGTTTTTGGGCCTTTGTCCCACTTCTTTGTATGGCTTTGTCCAGGTTTCTTGCTCTGAGGTTGAGAGGTATGACAAATGTGTCAGGGTCATCAGTCAGCCAGAGACATTTCAAATTGTGACATACTTGTTGCACCCCACTCCCCCATGTAGTGACTCTGGATGTGTCGAAGCAAGGCAAGGAGTAGTTATGCAGTGTAAATGTGCAGGGTATCCCCCCATCCAAGGTAGACACAAGTACTAGAGGGGCTTTTCATCTGTCCTTGATTTTTGCAGAATGGTCTGGTTTCTGTCATATTTTTTGTACTGTTGATTTATGCTTATTACTCAAAGTGCCTGTTGCTCTGTGTTTAAGTAGCAATACTTTAATGACCATCAGGTAAGCTTGGATGAGATTGTAAGATGCAAGTAAGCTTTAATAAGCATAGTGTTAAAGAACTGCCAACATTGAAAGCCTTTCCGTTGTTGCCATGTAGAGAATACTTAACTAGATAATGTATAAGCCTTGGGTATTGAAATGCATATGGCAGTATTTGTAATAAAAGACAGGATTACATTATTTTAAGAAGCTCATTACACTTGGAGACTTCCAGTCATCTCTGCAGGCTTTACCCATAAACTAAGCAGAATGCCAATCGTGTGGTCCGTAACCTGTACAGTAATCCTTTTAAGCAATGTATCTTGAGCTTATTTCTTGTTTGCTTTTCATTTTCTACTTTGATCATGTTTTCCCCATGAAACAAGTAGATAGTTGTCAGACAGCAGGTCTTTTTTTGGATAAGGAACATTTTTACAAGTGGGGGCATCAGAGATTTCTACTTTTAGCATGATACTTGGTACTTTAATAAAGCTGAATATAAATTATAATTAGAACTGCAGTGCAAGAAGTGGTTTGAGTTGAGTGCTGCTTGTTTTTCTTATACTTGATTTTGACTGGCATTCCATTAATGTATTTAAAAAAGTAATTTATTTTTTCATGCATCACAACCTTTTTGTTTCCATCCAGATATTAAGTAAGCTGTCATGCAGCCAATGCATTGAAATATTTTTATTCTTCTACACTTCATTTTGTCTTGATTGGACTCTCATAATGACGGTTTGGCACCCACGGCAGTGTATTTAGTTAGTTTTTTATGGTTTTGAACATAGCTCCTCCCCCTTCTAGTTGGCCACACCTCTTCCATTGACCCCACCCATTCAGCTGTCTCCTGCAGCCCCCCTTTGATTTGAAGTCACCAGCCGCCACTGGCGTTGCCTCATTTGTTGGGGAGTCTGGTATTTTGCTTGGTCTGTTCAGTGAGGCTTGGGTATGGCATTTTGGCAACTTTTAGAGTTGCTTTTTTCTGTTCACGTGCTCTGTGACATCAGTTCTCCGCTTTGAGACTCGGCTTTGAAGAGTTACTGGAATTACCATCTTTTCTGTAATGTTTTGGTCAGTTCCTCAAGGGGGTAGGAGAGAAAAAAATAGGTACTAATACGTACTGACTGGAGTTGTCTTGTGGCTGAACAAAGACATCTCAAAATGTCCAAGTCAGTGCCGGAATCTATCAATATTTACCAGTAGCAAGTGTGTTGGTGACTTAAGGTATTCATCTATTCACTGTCTGGGCAGTGTTGGTAAGTGTGCTTTGCTGATGCTTACTCCGTCAAGTTAAATAAGTAGATGAATGACCGGATAACATACGTTGAAGTATGCTACCTTTTAAATGTTCAGAGTCATCTTAATGGTTTTGCAGGACAGACCGTACTCCAGGCCTGGATTTATTTTTTGTGAGAATAAAATTAAAAGATCATGGGAGAACTCTCTTTGTAATAGCATTGGGGTTCTTTTCAGGAGGTAGTCTGTGGGGGTGGGCTGTTGCAACTGTGAGTGGCTTTTCCTGGGCTGTGAGTTTTCTCGTTAACCTGTGCCCCTGGCGCATGCGTGCTGCAGCAATAACTTTCACGCGTATCTTAGCTCACATGACTCTTACTTGGGGGGGGGGCTGTGAGGATTTTACCAAATGTCCAGAGTTCTGTCTCATGGCTAAGTCTGTATCATAAAATAGTGTTTTTTCAGCTAAATTACTGGCACATCATCTAAACAGCAGTTCAGCATTCATGACGGACATTGAAGTGAAGGCTATAGACCAGTCCAGAGAGTCACGTTAAGGCAAGAACTGATATTTCATATTGACAGCTGGCCGGTGGGGGTAGGCTGCCTTCTGTCATATTTGTGACTTGCCATTCAGCTGATAAATTTATGCAAATTGTGAATTATATGAAAAATACAGGCACAAGTTTTTTAATTACTAACATAGGTACAGAACTCAAAAGAATAACAGATAGAGCTCTTTATTAATGAAACTTTGAATGATGTACATTTCCATAAAATGGTTTGCCATTCATGTTATCAAATATGACTTTCAGTTAAGGTAGTATAAAAAAGAAATATATATTTAAAAAGTCATGTTTCACTTTTTAACAAAATTAAGCTGACCATTCCCACTCAGTTTTTCCCCATCATGCTCTCAGCTAGGACATGGATTCTTTCACAAGTGTCTCATGTTTGTGTGTGTGTGTGTGTGTGTGTGTGTGTGTGTGTGTGTGTGTGTGTGTGTGTGTGTGTGTGTATATCTAGCTATCTATCTATACATATATATATATATATATATATATATATAGATAGATAGATAGATATATAGATAGATAGATATTTTTTGAATGCTGCCTGTGAATGGTTCGCAGGCTTTGAGCGAGTGGATGAGGTTGACAGCAGACAAATATTCAGGTCACTTTTTGGATTGTGCGGGGATGCTTGTTGTTGGGAATTTGCAGGAATAAACAAGGGCAATGCAGAAGAGTGTTACCCAGACATGGGTGTATCAAGCAGATTAGCCAGTTGGATAAGATGACTTATGGAATTTAGGAACTTATTCACATAAGACAGCTATAAAGTTTGTAAAATTCAGTGGTTCTGTTGTGGCAAATGAACTAATGCATTCAGGAAAGAGGTTAAGAGGAAAGGGGGGAATTGGTAGACATGTATAACAGATACTGGAGTGGGCTTTAAGAGCCTGAGACATACATCTCTACTGTACAGAATTTCACAAAATGTTAAGATTATGGCCTTATGTTTTGATCTCTCAGCTGTCCCTGATTTTCAGGGATGTCCCTGATTTTGTCATTTTCATTTTGGCCTTCACTGATTTTTGGCACTTGGGACATTTGGGGTAGTGATACATTGCGTCAACGGGTCATGAGGACTGTTGTGACCTTTGATGGGGTTGCACTCTTGACTTGGGAGGCAGGGACCAAAAAAAAAATGAATGACTCAAGAGAGCTCGGCTTTGGCATGATCCCTTGGGAGTTTGTTGGCTGTGTGGTGCCTGGCAGTTATTGGAGTTTGAGCTGCTTCCAGCCATGCAAGGTGTGACTGGTGGGGTATTTTGTGGTCCATCAGACATCTAAGAGTACCGTTTGCTCACTATACATGTGCGGTGTGGCATTAACCATTATGGGGAAGGTAGAGGATTAATCCTGGGGGGGGGGGTATTCTGTCATACCATACTGTTTACTGTGCAGATTGTCACAGGAGGTCTAGAATTTGCATCATATTTCTGGTTCAGTTTAATATAGTTGCATTTTGGCAAATCACTGGTGAATCATGAAAGATCACAGCCAGAGAATGATAGACATTTTAGTTTCTGATTTCAAGGTCAGTCTGTTGTACAATCTGTTCTATTAACCTTTTCTTTATGTAAGACCAATATTGAAAAGTTGTTCTTGTTCTATGGTCATTCACGTTCAATGGATTTACATTTGTCATTTCTTGCCGATAGTCTAACATTGCAGGATGAAGAGTGCTGCACTTATGATCTGGAACAAACTGGTAAAAGATGGAACCCTCAATGATGCTTTTTAGAAGATTTACATTTGTTCTTCTCTTTACAGATTATGGTGTTGTGAGAGGATTTTCAGTTGCTGCAGCACTACACAGTGAGCTTGCAGATAGTGGCAGCAGGTGTTACAGTGGGTGTCCCTGTCGCTGGAGTGGTGCGTGTCGAGGTCACATAGGGGGAAGTGCAAAAGGAGCACTAGCTATTGGCCGAAGGGAAGGGGATTTCAATGGTAATTAATTCTGCTGCGTTGGAAGATCTGGTTCTTGGAGTGGTATGATGAGTCTACAGGTGATTTATTTAATGCTTATTAAGGCATACCAGTGTTGTGGGGTTGTGCAGGTGGGGTGGAGTTGCAACAATCTTAGGATCATCGCAAATTGCTAGGCTACTGGTGCTAGGTTGCTTACAAGTTAGCCAATTTCAACTTTTTACGTCTTGCACCTATCAGCCTTGTCTTAGGGGATAAGATTCATAGCATTTCAAAAAGAAAGAAAAAAGGGGGTGTGCTGGTCCCATACTTTGGTACAGATTTCAGCAAGGACTTGAAAGGGGGTGGCAGGGGTACTTGGCAATGCCTCAATGTTAAGGAATTCTTAGTTTGTGTACACAAAGAATTTACTGTTTTCCTTTCTTTGCAGATTGCAGAAGTTCAGAGGGCATCATGCAGTGGCCTGAAAAGTGGAGTTGAAGGTGATGCAATCTACTATGATGGATGTTCCTGCCACTGGAATGGAGCACAAGGAGGTTTCAAGTAATCATTTTATTAAGTGATTAACAGTCTGTGTTGTTTGGGAGTAGTGGGGGTATAGACAAGGATTAGGTATGTTAAGGGCTGGGTCAGGCAGGCTTAATGGTATTCATTGTAGTAGGTAGTAATTGGTGGAAGTTGAGACTGCCTGAAAGGTAGACAGAGCAGCACAGGAGCAAGGTGGGGTTTTCCAGTTGGTGAAGGAGATTTAGTTGCAATTACTGCAGTTTTATGGCTGATAGGATTACGTTAATTTACTAAATTTTTGACAGTGGCTCATACATGGAGGGAAAGGGTAGGTATAATACTGTGAAGATTGGCTGGTATTGCCTATTGTAAACGTAAGTGGGTTGCTGGGGTTGGTGCAAGGAGGGTCATTTGGCTTACAGTTTGTGTGGTGACTGTTTTATGGATGTAGTGATGTCATTAACAATATGTTTTTGATTGCCAAAGGTTTTTCTTCCCTTATAATGGATAGTGGGTGGTATGAGGGGATTACTAGGCAATTGATCCATTAGGAAAGGAAATTTCATTTTTGTTATTAGTATATCCATTCGGTGGATAAAGAGACAGTACTTAGGGACCTTGTTTGTTTTGATGACTTTGGGCTTTTCAGGGTTCTGTTGGTACATTGTGCTTGTGTGGTTTAGCCTGGCTTGGGCCTAGTGTTTGTGATGCAATTGCCGTGTGATTACTTGGAAATCAGCCTGGACAGGCCTTTTGGCAGATTGATAGGGAGGTTGATAGGGATTTGCATTTGACAAATGAGGCAGGTGACGTTTGGTTGGGGGTATATAATTGGGGGGTAGGGTTGGCGGTCTGTGGGATGGAAGGAATGACAATTGAAGGGTTGTTGAAGATTTGGAGGTTTCCATGTTAAGCTGACATATGAAGTTTGGCTGGAGTTGTTTGGGATTAGGGTTCATGTTCAGTGTAATGTGGAAGTGGTATGGCTCGTGGCAGTTATGTTGCTAAAATGCCATTGTGGTTATGGGGTTTAATGTTTTGGTTTTGCCTTGGGATCATTATAAGGTTGATATTGGTAGTTGGAATGAGTGAGAAGTTAGGATACAGAAATTATACAAGATATGGTTATTTAGTATTGGGAAAGGGATCACTGGTTTAACTGTTAGTCAAGTGGTGGCTTTCATTGCTTATATGACAGGGTCTTGGAGTTGCTGATAGGGAGTTAGTTGGGATTTGAGAAGATGTGTACACTGAATGATGTTTGTCTGAACAAACCCCCTTTTTGTATGTGTGGTTAGGTTGTGGAAATTTTGGTTGGAGAGAGGGGGAACAGCCTGGCCAGGCTGCTGGGCAGAGAAGAGGGACAGGCTTGCCCTCTTCTGTTCCCCCACTGGTGTTTGATGCTCCTTTCAATGAGTTGGGAAAGAAAGTGAGTAGCTGGAGGCTGCTTGATAAATAAATAAGCAAGCAGAGGTAAGAACCCTGCTTATTAGTTTGGATGTCTAATTCAATAAGTGGTAAATATAAGCAAGCGGAGGTAAAGATGCTGCTTATCTGGTTGGAAGTGTAATTTAATAAATGGTATATGAAGTGAGTTGTTGGACACTGCTTCATAAGTAAAGTAAGTGAGCAGAGGTATGGATGCTGCTTACTGGGTCAGGATGAGTAAGGTCATGATGTCCTGACTTATTTGGCTGAATGGGCAATTTAATAAATGGTATATGAAGCGAGTAGTTGGACACTGTTTCCTTAGACCCATTATAGAATACAACGCCCCATTTGGTATGTACCTCTCAAGACATCTGCAACAACTGGAAAGGCTGGAGAAATACCTCACTAAAAGAATCACAGGTCTAAAGCAGATGCCCTACGCTGACCGCCTTAAAAAACTCTAGCTATACTCTGTCGCATATCGTCTACTCAGAGGCGATATCTGCTAATCATACAAGGCCATGTCAAACCCAGAGATGTTGGACATGCCACACTTAAAGAAATCCCAATCCCTCAGAGCCACACACTCCAGGGATCTAAACCTTGTCATCACAATAAACAAAACATGCTGAAGGGATAGGTTCCTGACCCAGAGACTCCCCAGATTCTGGAATAGACTGCCCATATATGTCAAGCAGAGCACCTCTTTGGCCCTCTTCAAAAGGAACCTTGATGATTGGATGGGAGAAAGGAAACTCACCCCGGGGATCATGTCAATCGACCTGCTAGACAGGGGTCCAGGGAAGTAAATAGTGTGGGAAAAAATAGCCAGGGAATTGTTATGGCTAGGCTTGTATAGGCCCTAAGGCCAATAGCCTAGTACCAACCTATGAACTTATGAAGTAAAGTAAGTGAGTAGAGGTAAGGACGTTGCTCACTGGGTCAGGATGAGTGGGGTCACACTGTCCAGATTAACATTACATGGATGTTTATGCTGTGATTAAAATCAGCTATACTATGTTCAGTTATAATTAATAAATATTGGTTATTAAAGCTATGTTATGGAATTTTAATAAAGGTTGTCAAATGTCATTTGGTGTAATGTGTGTTCACTGAACGGGACCAGGACAAATGAGGTTTGGTAACAAACCAGTTTGTCCAGGGACATCTTCAGAAGGGGGTTAGGTAACTATACTAGTGGGAGTTAAGAAGATGGGGGGGATGAAAGGGTTAAATTTGGAGGTGTGATGATTGGGAGGAAATGAGGTAAAGGGGAGTGGCTTAAGGGTTTAGGCAAGTGTAGCTGGGTAAGGGATCACATGTTGGTGTGAACTTGCTACCCACCCTCCCTCCCCTTTTTTGTTTTTGTAGATAGTGGCTATTTATCAGTCTGGGTAGGGTGGAGAAGAGGGACAGGCTTGTCCTCTTCTGTTCCCCTACTGGTGTTGGATGTTCCTTTCAATGAGTTGGGAAAGAAAGTGAGTAGCTGGAGGCTGCGTGATAAATAAATAAGCAAGCAGAGGTAAGAACGCTGCTTATTAGTTTAGATGTCTAATTCAATAAGTGGTAAATATAAGCAAGCGGAGGTAAAGATGCTGCTTATCTGGTTGGAAGTGTAATTCAATAAATGGTATATGAAGTGAGTTGTTGGACGCTGCTTCCTAAGTAAAGTAAGTGAGTAGAGGTATGGACATTGCTTACTGGGTCAGGATGAGTGGGGTCACACTGTCCAGATTAACGTTACATGGATGTTTATGCTGTGATTTAAATCAGCTATACTATGGTCAGTTATAATTAATAAATATTGGTTATCAAAGTTATGTTATGGAAGTTTAATAAAGATTGTCAAACATCATTCTGTGTAATGTGTATTCATTGAAGGGGACCGGGACAAAGATATCTGAAGAGAAATACAGGCAAAGGCATCCAGATATGGAAAATTCTACAATACAAAAAAATAAGAAAACCATTGAGGAAAGTAGTAAAGAGGATTAATAATGGAGAAGTTAATGAAATAGAAACTGAAGTTATGGATTACCTGGAAAATTATGGATTTAGTGTAGAGAATCCAACCCTGCTAATGTCACAGCATGATGGAACAGTGAATCCCCAAATTGAGAAGAAACAGGTGGAATAGGAAGAATCTGATTAGTTGCCACATGAAGATACTCCAGAGCTTTCAGTAGGAAATCAGTACAAAAGTTTAATTGGAGTTGCACAGCAAAGGAAGGAACAGGAAATGGTGTTAACTCTGACACAGCCAATGTTTTTGACTGATAGGCCAGTGGATTCCCACATGAAAGAGCAATGGATGATGCAGGATGCAGTTAAAGAGAATATGTCACAGGAAGATGTTCAGAAACTTTCTGTAGAACGCCCAGAGGAACCAAAGAACAAAGAATGTGGCTTTAGTTTAGGAGAGTTGCTTGAATTAATAGAAATAGATACATATATTAAGATTGTTAAAATAAATAGATTACAGAAAGTCAATAAGACCCAAAAGTTAGAAGCCCGATAATGGTCTTGACTACTGTTTTTTGTTTTAACAGAAATTCATCAGACATAAAAGAAGTAGAAAACCAAAAAAATCCAAGTGTTGGAAACACTGGATGAAGTAGTATATTCAAGCAACACAACAAATATAGCAAAAAACAATTTTATTTAAATCACAGAGCTTTTGGGACTAGCCCTTCTTCAGTGTATACATTAATAACCACAAACTAATCACTTAAATACTCAATAAAAATCACATGACACAGCCCAATTTAAAATGATAAAACAATTAAACAATTAAGACAATAAGAACATACTAATCATCATAAATACATTTCAATGAGCTTTACAAGCATCTACATAAAATACATAAATAGCTGCATATGCTTATTGGTTTAACGCTTACTGCTGTGTTCAAACCTGATAGATGGTCTGCCTCCAGTCGAGTAATCCATTAATACTTACATATCTCAAGACTATTATTAAAATCACCACCCCTTCTATTCTTGTACTTAACATCTATTATCCTAAAATGAAATCTATGGTCATCACCCTCATCTCTCATGTGCCTACCAAGTGCATTGCTAGTTAGTAGAAGTAAATAGGATATATTACTGTGCAGCTAAATTAATAACAGATAAGGTTTTACCACAAAAATACATGGCAATAAGTGAAAGGAAAAGAAAAAATAAAATACTATCATGGAAGTATCAAATACAAAAAACTATAAAACAATTAAGACAATAAGTCACACTGTTAGAATAGTATAGAAGAAGGAACAGATCAACAAAATTACTTAGAAAGATAGATGTGATAAAAACAATGCACAGTATTAGAAAAGTCCAGGATCTATTGTACACTATTGCAAATAATAAGCTAAAGATATCAGAACAAGCAGAAAAACTTAGAAGATATGCAGGTAAATATAAAGGAAAAGTATAAAATAAACAATTCATTGATGATGCAAACAAGTTTTATAGAGAATTGGGAAACTAAGCAAAGGGAATTGAAACACCACCAAAAAAGAAGAAATAGACACATTTTGGAGTAATATCTTTGAAGATCCTGTGAAACATAACAAATATGCTGAATGGATAGAAGACGTAAAAGAAAGAATAAGAAGTTCAAATGTACAGGATATGAAATGGGATGAAGTAACAACAAGAGAAACTGAAACAAAATTAAGAAAAGCTCTGAAATGGAGAATCCCAGGCTCAGATATAATACCTAAATTCTGGCTAAAAGTATTAATATCTTTACATGATGATTTAATCTTGACTAAGAACTATTTCTATGCACACCCCAGACAGACATCAACCTGGTTAACAACGGGAAATAAAAAACAATACTCCTCCCTAAGAGTCAACCTGCAAGCTATCCTAAAAACTATAGAACAAAGACTTGCCTTTCTATGATGTATAAACTATACACTGAATTTAATGCCGACAGAGTTTATAAGTCAACCTGCAAGCTATCCTAAAAACTATAGAACAAAGACTTGCCTTTCTATGATGTATAAACTATACACTGGATTTAATGCTGACAGAGTTTATAGTCATTTAGAAGAAAACTCAATCATAGCAATAGAACAAAAGAATAGCAAAAGAAAGTTATATGGAGCAAAGGATAATTTGTTCTTAAATAAAGTCATAATGGAGAATTGCAAAAAGGGGGAGAAACTAGGTATAGAATTGATAGTGAACAAAAAAGCATTTCATAGTATCACACATTCATGGATAAAGGAGTGCTTATTGATGTGTAAGATACATCCTATATTGATTAATTATATGACAGTGACCATGAATCAGTGGCAAACCACTTTGCAGCTAAGCCATGATAAAGGTAAATTATTATCCTAGGGATAAAAATTCAAAGGGGATATTCCAGGGTGACTCTTTGTCACAGTTGCTAACAAATTAGGTCATAGCTACAATCTGGCTTCTAGGAAACAACAAAGACTTCTCATCTTCTTTCATGGATGATTTAAAAACAGTATAGTTCATCAGGCGAGGAGCTGAAAGCTCAACCAGAAGTGGTCAACATTTTCTCAGATGATATAAAAATGTCATTTGCTTTTGATAAATGTGCACAAGTAACATTTAAAGCAGGAAAATATCAGTCTAGGACAATATAAAAGGGATTTAATGATTATACTAGCAATAAGGAACTCATGTTAATAACATACAAAAGAATGGCACACATTGCATATATTAACAGTAGGAAACCTTATAATAAATGTAAGAGTAACAGTGTTCCTAAATCTATTTTACATTCATCTGAATCTTCTTTGGTTGATATAAGCTTTATGGGTGATACTTCATCCAACTTCGACATGGTTTTGGATTCATATAATGAATTCCAATGTAATAAGCATAGTAACAATAAAGCAGCACCTTCTTCAATTCCAAATTCTATGGGTTACAGAACATAAGGAAGGGTTTTCAGCCCCTTTTGAATGTGAAGATTATTTTTTTTTAATATTTCTGGTGTTTATATTACTCTTTACAGAGGAATGTCCTAAATAAAGGTCATACTCCTGTTCCTACCTGTACACTTCTAAAGTTCAATTTGTATATGATTTAAAATGTGTTTTTTTCTAGACTACTAAGCTTGAAATTAGGTTTAAAGGTAAACTTTTGACATAAGGTAATTTAAGTTTCACTGTTCTATATTCTGCCCACCTTATCATCCACTTGTGAGTGCACTGAAACAATATGGTGATGAAAACTATCCCTAACACGTTAACCTTATTATTCAGACTGTATTTTTTATAACATGAATGGAGAACACATGACAGCCTTACAGGAATTACACTCTATTCATAACTTTATTATTTATCCAACTAAAAAAGGAAGGGCAGTAGTTTGGTGGCACAGAGATTTGTACAGCAAAGAGATTTTGCATCATTTGGCTGATATTCAGTATTATTTTAAACTGAAGTTTAACCCCACCATTTTCCTTCACACTGAAATCCAACATTTTTTTTTGCTCATATTGAGTTTTATTAATTAATTTATTTATTTTATTTTACATTTGTTGACCGGGCTAGTCTAACTGGATACATGTCCATTTTCAGTAGAAGCCCGGGGAGAAAAGCTCCAGGAAAACATACAAAAAATTAATAAGCTTTACAAAGTAAGAAGCAACCATTGTTACATAAACATTATAACAAAATAACAAAAATTAATTAAATCAAAAATTTTTTCAAATTTTTTTTTTTTTTGAACAGATGATCATTGATATTAAATACATTTAATTTGGAATCGCTGAATAAATAGCTAGTAAATACACTTTTTACGAAAAGAATATAAATCCTTGCAAAATCTGCCACAGCATCTTGTATTGGGGATAGGATCTTTAACTGAAATAATCATGGTCTATCATGAACAGTGTCTTAAACCACTTTTGAATTTGGTGTCTTTGAGAATTAAAGACACCACCCATGTATTTTTTTTATTTTGCAATTAATGGCAAACTTACCAGTTTCAAACAACTCTTTTTTACATGCACTTGATGTACAGTCTTTATATATGATCGTCTACCATGAACACAGGCTAGAGGCAATCAAATACTGGTTCGAACAAACTAATATCTATAGTCGTGGATTTAATGACTTTACTGTATATAACAGATTTTTGTCACAGAGGCTACAAAAGAGTAGCTTATTTAAGTATAGCATGAAGATACCTCCCTATCCAGCTCAGATATTTTACAATATAATCCCAAATAAAGTGGCCAACAGATGTCTTCTATCCTTATTTTTATAACTGCACATAGAAGTAGCACTTATTGGCTGAGACAATGTGTTCATTCTTTTTGGTATACATTATGTAATGATCATTTCTTGGCCTCTATATTGCCTAGGGAGGTTAGATTTATAAACTGTGGGGCAAGAATCTGAGTCATTTATTGGGCAAACAAAATATGACCAACCATGAAAGTTATTTGATATGTCAGTGAACACCCCTATGGATGCTTTCCTTGTACATAATGTAATGTATGCATGTATGCAAACTACTAGTTTTTCATCACCTATATGCCATCATGTTTTTCAGATATGAACTGTATATGTGGTTCATGTTATGTCAGTCAAACAGTTAGACCTTTTCAAATGCAAGCTGGGGAACATATTAATGGCATTAGTTCTAAAAAAACAACAAATGTATTATGTTAACATGACATTCAATATCTTACAGCTATTTTTACATCCGCAGGTACAGATAGGTATGTAGGTATCCTACAGATTTTCTTTTGACAAAAGAAACTAATTCTTGAAGTATGTGGATAATAAAAATTGAGGCATTATCTCCTCCGGATTAAATGATATTTTTTAGATTTTGTGACAATCTGAATTTTTGTTGGAACAATATGTTATTAATATAACATATAAACACTATGCTTTCGTATGGAATTAATTTTTGAATAATATGTTGATGTTTCCTAGGTTATCATTTAACATGATTGACACTTTCCTTGCTTTGACCAGTAGGAGAAATTTGTGTAACCAGAATAAATACATTTAAACAGATTTTGATAGATCTGCATTTTTTACTTAGAATGCATAATGTGATTGTCAATGTAATGAATTAGCATTGAAATCCGTGTTTCAGGTCGCCTGATGAATAACGGTTATTCATAATTTCTCATGTCTTATTCTTTATTTTTACTTTTTGCTTGACGTAACACTGCAAAAAAAGTTAATGCTACAGTGCATAAATATATATTGTTCTGCTCAGAATGTATAATGTGATTGAGAATGTAATGAACTGACATTGAAATCCATGTTTCGGGTTTCTTGATGAATAATGGTTACTCATTTCTTATTCTTATTTTTACTTTTTGATTGACATAACACTGTAAAAAAAGATAATACTAGAGTGTATAAATGTGAACATGACTTTCTTTCAGTCACATGACCGATTTATGACAGTATTTAAACCACTAGCACTTTGTTCTTTAGTTATACTGTAGAAGGTGAAGTAATTTCAGCAAAAACAGACTTTTTCTGACAATATCTTCAAAATAAAGTATTGAACATATTTTAGATGTCTATCATGCTTTTTTCCCTTTGGGAGAGATTCAACTTGAAAATGCCTAATGGGTAGGGAATGTGGGTATAGGTAGGGGTAGTAATTCAGCAATGAGCAAAGTTAGTTGGACTATCTGGTTGAAGGAGAATAGGACCTTTTGTACTGGGAAAACACATGAATCCAAGGCAGCTGCTCTTCTATGCCTTTTTAAGGCTGGGGAATTATAGCATAGCAGAGGTTGCATATTCCTGAATCAAGAAAGGTCTGTTGCGGGATTGTGAAGGAGAAGTAACCAAAGTCTCGACTAGATAACTCCAAGATGGGAGTAAATGAGGAAAGTCACTTGTGCCTTGGGAAGCCCAGGTAACTGAGACCCAGAGCGGCCTAACCAGAGGATATTGGTGATAACAGATTTTTTATTTGCTGTGACTTTGGACTGCCAACCACAAAGGTATCAGCAAAAGTCTTTATATTCCACCAGTTAAAGTTCAGAAGAAACTGCCTACTCTGGTGATACTGGTAAATATTTTTTTTTTCTAATTTTCCTGAGCACTATTTATGGAAAAGTGCACTTAAGGACTGCTCACCAGAAAACTATGTTTGCTCCTTCACTGAATGCAGTCAATGAACTGCACTATTGGGCTATTGTTTTGGTTTTCCAACTGTTACTAGAATTTTGTGTTTTTGGCAAAGCTATCCAATTTCTAATTATGTTTTACTGGATAGAAAATGCAATTCTGTTCAATGCTTAGAATGTTACAATAAATGTATACATACATTTATATGTGTGTATGTAAAAAGGATCTGCTAAATACTTGGTCTCTATATTTTATAAACTGGACTCTTGTCCATTGTACTTTTATCACCAACACAGTTGGAGGGCAACATCATGGTCTGTTGTAGAAAAATGAATACTGCATTTAGTTGAATGCATTTAATAGCTTAGTGTGTTAGTATCAAAGAGGTTATATTTCAATAGTTAGCAATATAGTAAATTATTAAATGCATTGTTTTAAGAAGCTGTGACATCACACATGTTCAGATTAAATGAATAAATTAATTCTGGGATGCCAATACCGACAATCTACTTGCAACTTACTGCCAATCTGTTGGAGCAATGCTAGAGTTGCAAAGGAAAGACCTTTTTTCTTTCCTTCTTATTTTAATGGTTAAGGAAATGCTGATCTAGATGACCTCTGATGGTGACATATGACCTAGGCATAGCTCTGGGTTAAATTTTTGCAATCACAGCCACAGTCACCTTCCACCAAAACTCTCTTACTGTCACATTTTTATAATGTGGCCATTGCCTCCTTTACCTGTAGACATTCAGTCACATGTCATAGCATACTCCATCATATCAACTAACATGCAGGCTTGCTTTAGAACTTCTCTAACACAACTCCCTCCATGAGATCATCAGAAGCCTTAAACAGTCCCTAGAGTTTGAAAGAAAGCTACCAGGCCATCTAAGAAAGGAATATAAACAATGCAGTTGAATCTAAGTCAATGAGTTAGTTGTAGTTATTTGACTTGTGTCCTCCATTACTACTCATTCTATCTTATTCAGCATCTGTATACATACTAATACATAATACAACTGCAGTATGGTTCATGCCATGCCTAAATTTACCATAATTCCTAATACAACAAATTAATTTGGTATATACTTCTTCCATGTACCTTATTCCAGTGGATTTGAACTTCCCTCTGACCCTTCAATAACTGTAGCATGTCAGTTACAGAAACATATCAGACATACACAGAGAAATGCCCTTTACTTTTTTATCTCTGAACATTGCACTGCTGATTACCAGGCCCTAAAACTGCCATCCATTAGCTTACTCAGTTCCAGACAGATCACTGTCTAATGATCTAATGTCTGAGCAAAGTTACAGGAATGCAGTATGTTTGCTTACTCTGAAGTTTCTTTTACTACTGTTCATCTCTAATCACAGCACTGCAGTTTAGGAGCTCCTGAAAAGTCCATCTACCAGCTTATTTATTTCCACAAATATCACTTCCTAAATTACTTGATCAGAGCTACCATAGAGATGCCCACAGAAAAGTATAGTTTATTGTCATGGATATCCTGGCATTATATGGCTGCTGTTTAGTAGCCTGCGAAACAGCTTTCCACCAGCTAATTCACACACAAATGTCTACCTCACATAACAAGAGACATAGAAGTATAATTCAAATGTCATGGAGAAGTATATTTTATTGCTTTGGGTGTCCTTGCTTTGCATTACTATTTCGTAGCTCTTGAAGTTATTACCAAAAGGCCAAATAAAGCTGCACAGTGGTAACAAATGGTGCCTTTAAAAACTGACTCTTAATTAATGTAGCTTAAAAACAACTAACGTCTCGGTATGAAACACTCTAGATTCTAAATATAATTTTAGATAATTACTCTGCCTAGAAGGCTTTATAGCCAAGCTACTTAAACATGTAGCTTTTAGGTTAGAATAATAGAGTTTGTTTTTTTAAAGGCTCTAAGCATTACCATTGTACAGCTCAGCTTTATTAATTAGAGGTTACTGTTTTGGATCTCCAAGCATTGCACTGCTATTTAACAGCTTCTAAATCATATATCTGCTAACTTGCTTTGCTTTTTTTGTAAACCATTCCCTTACATGAGAAACGACAAAGAATATTAAAATATCAATTCAGATTTCCCACTGTAGACCAATTATTCCATCCATGTTGCTACTATCACCTTTTTTGTTACTATTTCTAATATATCCACTAGTACCTCTTTCTAAAATTGTTCACACTGTCAGCTGAACTGCTAAGACTTGCTTATCAAACTATTTTATTTCCCCTTGCCCAATACTTAGTACCTAGTACATTCCATCAGCTTAATCAATATCATGTTTTAATTGAATGAAAAAACAGCAGTTATTACCTTGTGTCACTTCTTTGCCTTCTCACCACTGGAACCCCATATAAGCCATTTTCTTTTGGTCGTTTAGTTATGACCAAGACAATTACTCTCTAGTAGAATGCAAAATTCCCCTGTTTCTGACCTTCACTCTGGTCCTCCAGCTATCACAACATGTTGGCAAGGCTCACATATTATGTTGTTGCAAACTTCTATTCATCTATGGATATTCCAGTGCTTGAATCATATTTTTAAATCACAGCAATCCAGCTGTTACCTTTTCTGTTTGTTTTGTATTAACCGTATTAACCCTGATTTTTTTATTCTTTTTTATATGAATTCAAAAATATTTACATATTTAAGGTTCATACTAAAATAATAAATATGCATGCAGCCGACAGCACTAAATATAATGTTTGACCATAAAACTAAAGTGCTTTATCCTAAAATATTCATTAATTAACTTCATACCTAAGTCAACACTCATTTATAGAGCATCATCTTAATGATCCTATTTAAATAAACAGTGGACATAGGATAAATATATCATATCCATTTAAGCAATTCTTTATAAATTCTATATTATTTAAAGACTCGCATCTAACATTCATCTAAATAATGGATTTGTACTGTTTATTTCAGTTTCATACTCTTTAAATGATTTTATTCTTCTCAAGAGATAACTTTCCTGACTCAGAGTTGTAGAATCAAGTTAGACCAGTTCTTCCTACAGGTACTACATTTCATGCCCTGTATTTCCAGTCACACATTGAGTTATTCTCCTTGTCTTGTCCTCTAACTTGACCAGTTTGAAGTAAGCATTACTAATTTCACATGTGATTATTAGCTTTGTCCTGCATTACCTTTTTCTTCTGTTGCAGTGATAATAATGTCATCTGCTTTATCACAGGTTCAAAGGTAGGTACTAGGCTATTAGACCTAGGGCCTATATAAGCCTAGCCAAAAAGGTACCCTGGCTTTTGACACCCAAGAAAATTATTTTCCTGTGCCCCTGTCGAGCAGAGCCACAGAAGTGATCCCTGGGGTGAATTTCCTATTTCCCATCCAATCATCAAGATTTTTCTCGCAGAGTGCTAATGTAGAGCTCTGTTTGACATAGATAGGTAGCCTGTTCCAGAGTATAGGAAGTCTCTGGGACAGGAATCTATCCCTCCAGCATGTTCTGTTTATTGTAGTGACAAGGTTTAGGTCCCTAGAGCATGTAGCTCGGAGGGATTGGGATTTCTTTAAGTGGAGCATGTCCAACAGCTCTGGGTTTGACATAGCTTTGTATGTTAGGCAGAGATCGCCTCTGAGTAGGCGATATGAGGCAGAATAAAGCTGGATTTTTTTGAGATGGTCTGCATAGGGCATCAGTTTGAGACCAGTAATCCTCTTTGTGAGGTATTTCTGTGGCCTTTCCAGTTGTTGTAGATGTCTTGTGAGGTACATACCAAAAGGGGCGTTGTACTCTATAATGGGTCTAATGAGTGATGAGTAGAGGGGAACAATGACTTCTTTTTTTCTGGATGAGAAACCTTTTGTGATGAGGTGAGCCATGTAGAAGGATGTCCTGACCACTGTGGTGATGTGATTATCAAAGGAGAGACTACTGTCCACCTGTATTCCAAGGTCTTTTATCACACTTTCGGCATTACGTAGACTACCACTTATGTGGTAGTTCATGGGTACAGAGTTTTTACCAAAGGGGATGACAATACACTTTTTGGCATTGAGCTTCAGGCCATGGCTTTGACACCAGGCATCTGTCTCAGTGAGGCCCTTTTGTAGTATGTCCACATCATTAGGAGTTTCGATTATGGCTCCGAGCTTGCAGTCATCTGCAAACTTTGTTAGCCACCGACCTTCTGTGTTAGCCTGTACTTCAGAGAAGTAGATACCAAATAGGAGACGACCCAGGACTGAACCCTGTGATACTCCACTTGTCACTGATCTGAAGTCGGATTTGGAGTCTGCTACTTTCACTGTGTGGGTTCTGTCTGTAAGCCAGTTGGCAACCCATCTTGTGACATAAGGATTTATACCAAGTTTAGTGAGCTTATTTATAATTCCATATTGGGGGATGGTGTCGAAAGCCTTGTCGAGATCTAGATAAGCTGTGTGAACCACCTTACCCTCATCTATGGCTTTGGTGACTGCTTCAAAGAAGTCAATCAGGTTTAGGAGACATGATCTGCCTTTTACAAACCCGAACTGGGTAGGGTCCAGAGTTTGGAGATTACTAATGTCTTTGTTTATGAGTTCCATGATGATACATTCCATGGCCTTGCAGACCAGTCTCGTCAGGCTAATGGGGCGGTAGTTCCTGGGGTCCGTCATGGCTCCCCCTTTGTGGAATGGGATAACCGTCATGGTGCGCCATTCAGTGGGCACAAAGCCTGAGGTAAGGCTATGATTGAACATGGTACTTAGGTAGAGTGCCAGTTCATTCTGTAGTTCATGTAGAATGCAGCCTGGGATATTGTTAGGTCCCATGGATGCTGTGTTCTTGGCTTTGGAGAGTGTATTTTTTTACCTGTGCAGCTGTGATTACAGGAACTTTGCATTCTTCTGGTATAGAGATGGGCCCTCTAGGAGGTGAGAGGGGGGTAAAGTTAGCACTGAACCTATCTGCCAGGATGTTGGCAATATCAGTTGGTTCTGTATATTTAGTGCCATTGTGCTGTAACTGAGAGCAGATCTGAGTGTTGCCATTGAGATTCTTGACATAGCTATAGAATTCTTTGTGGTTGTCTTTAGAGTCAGTGGCAATTTTGTTTTTGTAACTAGCTATGCAGGATTTTATGAGGGATCTCAGCTTCTTACTGAGGTTGACCAGGGAGTTCCTCCAGTCATGGGGATTTTACTCTTTTTTGCAACAGTTTCTTTCTTCTGTTGTAGAGTTTGTTTATGGCAGAGGACCACCAGATTGGCTTCCTTTTTTGGAGGATAGCATCTTGGTTCTATTAGGGATAGCATGATCCATGCACTCATGTAAGTGCTTATAAAGTGCATTTGTGTAGGAGTCAGCGGTCGTACCTCTGTTATCCATCTGCATGGGTGTCATGAAGTTTGCCACTTTAGTCTTAAGAAGTGTGAAGTTAGCTTTGGAGAAGTTTTTATGGTGGTTTCCCTAATTGGGTGTGGGGGCGGGATGTGGATGTCTAGGGTGATTAGCTTGTGGTCGGATCTGACCAACAAGGAATTGACCTGTGGTGTGGAAAACTGGTTGCCCATGTTGGTAATGACCAGGTCTAGGATATTGCTGCCCCTGGTGGGGGTGTGAATAGGTTGATCCAAGGCGCTGGAATTTATGAATTCCAGAAAACGTTGAGCAAAAGAGTTGGTACGAGTAGTTTTCCCAGTTAATGGTGGGGTAGTTGAAATCGCCCATTATTAGGGTGTTGGGTTATACCCTAATACTTTCCAATGTATCAAGAAATGAGGAGTGAGAATCCTGGGGCATGGTGGGGGGTCTGTAGAAAGCTACAATTTGGATTGCGGTCTTGCCCAGAGTTAGTTGGACTTGGATAATCTCGTATGCATTATGCTGTGCAACTAGCCTGGAGGTGTGGATATCCTTAATGAATATGGACACTCCTCCACCTTTAGTGCTTTGTTCCGTGTTAGGTAGCCGAAAGATATGGTATGAATTATAGCCTGGTAATGTAGGGGTGCTCTCTGGAGCTTTGAACCAGGTCTCTGTCACTGCACAGATGTCGATGTTCTCCATTTTAAGGAGTGCCTTGAGTGAGTGCATTTTGAGGTTTAGACTTCTAGCACTGAGTAGCATTACCCTCAGATTTTGCTTGCTTGTACCTGTTATGGTGGTGAATTTGTCATTTGAACCTTGCCTAAAAAGGCACTATAGGGGTGGCAAGAGCCTTAACCAGTATCCGGAATCCCAAGGGCGATAGGTGCAGGCCATCTCTGGCAAAGCATCGTGGTCTGTCGACCATGTCGTCCCAGCCAGATAAATACTGGATCCCCATAGAATGACACCAGAAGCTTAGCCAATTGTTGAAGTCAATCATTTTGTCCTTGTACTGTGGTATCATTCTGGGTGATAGCAGGATGCTACTCAGGGCTAGGGTCATACCTGCCTGGGCTACAAGATTGGAGAGCTCCTCCATGTCTTTTTTCATGTAGTCCATGGAGGTACATCTCAGGTCATTCACACCAACATGGACAATGACAGTGTCATATTTGTACTTGCTGTGGAGTGACCTGAGAGTGTGTATTACGTGGTGGATGCTGACACCTGACAGGCAGCTGACAGTAACTTTCTCCTTGTTTAGCCTGGTGAGTGGAACATCAGTGTGCCTGACTATAGAGTCACCTATGACTAGAGTGTTGGGTACGTTGTTATGTCTTATGGGCTGTGGTTGAGTGGCACACTGTGTTTGTGGGCTATGTGTCATTTAGGTTGTGTTGGGGGGGTGCAGTTTGCTTGCGTTTCTGCTTTGGTGGTCCCTGATTCTTGGGCAGGTTTTTATTTAGAGCCTCCGTGAATGTAGGTGCATGTTTTGTGTTTCTATGTGTGTGTGTTTTGGTGGTGTAGGTTTTGAGGGACTATGTGATGAGTGTGGTGTGGTGCAAGTGTTTACCTTCTCCTCTTGACTGTCTAGTCCAGTCTTGGGTGAAGAGAGCTTTGCTTCCAGTTTGGCTATATAAGTGCATCTCTCACAGGTTGTAGTGTTGGGTGGTAGGAGGAGAGGGTTGTCTGTGTACATGAGGCAATTGCTGCATTGCCCCAAGATGCCCAGATTCATCAGGTAGACAGGAGAAATCACCAGGAGCTGACCCTTAGACATGCCTGGACAGGTGCCTATTTATTAAGTACTAAAAACTGCTTTCCTCTAGACAAGTGAGGAAAGTTGAGTGATGTAGTAATTTGCAGCTTATTTAGTGTTTACAACGAGTTCTGAACAAGTGCTGAGTTCAAAGAAACAGATTTGAGTGCTGAAACTAGAAAACTGGCTAGCTCTAAGAAACAAAATTAAGCTAGAAGGCTTCCCTCCAACACAGAAAGGCTTGGGGGCTCAGAAGCCTACAA